>NW_020202691.1:0-4985 GCF_001531365.2 Cynara cardunculus var. scolymus
AGTATTACTTTTTCCATACTTTTACATTTAATGAAATGAGAGCTAACAATCTCCCCTTAAGTATGAAAAAGTAAAAAATTGAACATTAAGTGCAAGGACATGACTTGATTGAAATGAAATTACAAGAGGTGATAAAAACATCATCCTCTGAAAGAATTACAATGTAAAGAATTACAAAACATAAATGACAAAACTTAAATGACAAAACTTAAATGACAAAACTTTTGAAGCTTAGGCCGAAAGCTGGTGCAGAAGGTTATCAGACTGCAAATTCTGGAAAATCGTCTACCGCGTATAGCAAGTCAGCTGTGATCGTTCTGTAGACATTGAAGATCCATTCTCTGAAGTTGATTTGAACTTTGATCGCGTCTAAGAGTGGAGGCACTTCACCTGCCCTATAATGTCTTCTGTCCACCTCTGCCAAAACACATTTGAATATCCACTCCAGCGTCTCTGTTGAATACTTATGAGTTTCTGTTGGATCGAAGAATCTTAGTATCTCATCCTTATCCAAATACACAAACCCAAAAACGGGATTGTGTATGATGGAGTTTGGAGAGTACCTAGATATCCAACTGGGCCTGCTGTATGGATGAGAGATCTTTAGATTTTTTTGTACCAATCTTATGGCCAACTCGAAGTCCTTCTGGCTGTAATACCTTACTTGTTCACGCATTACCTCAACCAGCCTTCTGAGCGATATTTGGTAGTTGGACCTCCTCTCCATGTAGATGTTGAGAATCTTGTGCATATAGATGACATCAAACACGCAGAGGGGATCCCTGTAAGTTCCTTGGTGAGATAGTCACCAATGAAGTGATCATGTGCCGTGAGAAGATCTGCTCATGAGGCCTTGTTAATTTGGTGAAATGAAATTTTACTGTGGCAGAGGGGATCCCTGTAAGTTCTGGATCATATAGGGGCTCTGTGTCTACCGCAGAGTACTTCCACACCAGAACTTCTTCCAAAGATGTAACAGGCACTGTTTTGACTTCAGGTATTGAAATCCTACTCATGGACTCAAGTATTTCAGATACCTTGTCTGCTGTGGAAGCCTCTGGCATCTTGAACTCTTCTTCTTCCAAAATTGGCCTCTGGGTCGATCCCTCTGCAAGGATTGGTTTGACAGATCCTTGCAGAGCATCAAACGTACCCGTGGATGTTTCTTGGACTTGTGGGAATAAGGAAGACGTGGCTTCTCCTTCTCTGTGGTGCATTGGAATTCTTCCCTTCTTCGCTAGAACCTCTGCCAGAGATAATTTCAACACTTTGAGGAGCTCAGGGTCATCGGCATACTCTTTTCCATCAATTTCCTTGGGGATCTCTGTGCTTGATGATGACCCTTTATGTGGTTCCTCTACAGCCTTGCCTTTCCTTTGCCACTAGGCTCTGGAGCCTTTCCCTTGCCTTTGTCAGCTGTAGATTCCCCAATTTTTATACCCTTGGCATGAACTCTGGCAGAAGTCTTCTTTGCCTTTGCCTCTGAAGCTTTCTTCTTTTCCTCCTTCTCCCCCTCATGACGATCATGGTCATCATCCTCATGATCGTCATGGCTCTGTTTGGCTTCCGCCTTGCAAGTATCCAGGGGAGCCTTCTCCAATCTCTGCAAGATTTTGATGGCTGCCTTCTTCATCTTCTTGATGGCCTCATTTGCAAGTTCGGAGGCGTGATTGATGTCTATCTCTGTTGCCCACTTCAATTTGGAAACGCTTCTGTATATCTCACTTCTAAGGAGGTCACCCTCTTTCACGAGTTGTCTTGTGCATTCTGTGATCGCCTTGTTGGAGGCTCGGGCCTCTGTAAGAAATTGGGCGATGTTCTTGGTCACAACATCCCCTAGGGCTTCCACCATAGCATCTAGCTCTCTGCGAGTTGCCGGATGATTGTTGTTGGCCCTTGAGGTCTTGGTGTCGAGGCCGTAGGTGACCGCAGAGGAGAACATCTGCTTGATTTCGTCTCTGAACAAAGAGTAATCCGTGTAGCCCGCAGAGACAAAATCGGCTGCGAATTGAGTGGCCAACTCTGTGAGTTCAGTCTTCAACGTCTTGATAGAGGATGGATTGAGCGTCATTGCTTGAAAGGCTTCTGCTTGATCATCCTTCTGAAGGACAGAGCTCTGAAGGGTTACTAATGTAGTCTTCAAATCGGCAGTTGTGGAGGATAACTCCTTAAGAGCTTATGTAAAAGAATTGAGGTCTTGTGGCATTGAGCGTGAGATGAACAATCTTTTCAACTCGTCTATCTTCTTCAACACCTCTGTGGTAAAGGTTTGAAGCTCCCCCTTTGTCACATAGGTATCCTGTGTAATCGGATCACCAACATATGGTGGTCCTTTGGCCTCGGAGCTTGAGGCGCCTTCAGCGGCTGGTGTTACGTAGCCTGCTCGGGGACTTCCACCAGATCCTCGCACATCTCCTTGAGGAGAGCCTACCGGTGTTCTGTAGATCTCATGTTCGGTAGTTTCAGAGCCTATCCTGACAGTTTGATCTAGTGGAGACAGAGGGCGTTCTAGACCCTCTACGTCTGTGACACTCACTTGTGCCTCTGAAGCATGTTCTGGTTGTTCACTCGTGTGAGGAGAAGCAACAGATGCCTCTCTTAGTTCTGTCAAGTCCATGGGCGAAGGGACTCTTGTTTTAAAACCTTCATCCTTTTGAGAGGATGAGGGAGTTGTATGAGGTTGCCCAGATGTGCGTTCCACAGGGGACGAAAGAATGTCCTATGTGGGGATAGTTTGGGTAGGGATCGGCATGTGCGTGCCTGTTTCAATAGAGGTTCCCTCTAGAACAAGGCCTCTAGACATGTGGGTTGCACTGGGAGTTGGGCTTGTTTGTGTGCCTTGGGCATCTTTTTCACCCTCACCTATGTCTTCTTCTTCATCTTTGTCGTCTAATACGACCTCTGTCCCCAACTGTGATTCATCAAATGGCGCCTTGAACTACTTCTGGATATTCAAAAGAACATTCTGAATTTGTTTTGTTGGGGAAGCATCGATAACCATATTGCGCAACCTTCTGCGCTTTGGAGTAGCTGCAGCCTCTGCCGGGCTTTCTTCTGCAATGGCCTCTGTGACCACAGGTTCTGTGATCATAGGCTCTGTCGGTTCAACCTTCTTTATTTTTCTCTTCTTTTGTTTTGGCAGATGTACAGTTAGGCGCTCTTCTTCTACGGGCATCTTCTAAGGGGTTTCTCACTCACCTGACCAGCCACTACTGGCTCCTCCATGCGTCCCTTCACTCTCATTTTTTCGATTTCCTTACCTAAGGGGACACCTATTCGTGGTGGGGTTACAGGGACCGGTTCTGGTCGCCTGTATCCACGTCTATAGGCTTTGCGATCTCCATGACTTAAATACCTGAGCATGGCCTTGGATAGGGGTCTTGGACTTCTGTAGCCATGCTCATGCTCGGTTGGATGAAATTCCTTGAATGGGTAGAGCCTTGCATTGGGCTCCACAGAAGGCAGTTTTGCTGCCAAAAGGTCTCCAAATGCAAGACCATGGAAGCGTTGTAGGATCAAATTAGGCTGGTTCATATCTTCCTTGGCCTTCTTTTGGGCGTTAACCTTTGTCTTCTCCCCTCTTTGGCTGACGCACTTCTTTTTAATCAGGCCGACCATGTCCTCAAAAATTAACTGTGCGAAGTCCAATGGCAGATTGAAGTATATTCCATACATGATGGACATCATGGCATGRGRTGTTTGRTCATGACTRCMTACCTTTCCTGTTAGGCAGCAGTTTATGATGGAAAATAATGTGTTCCAAACAGGGGGTAGACCCTTACGCTTAAACTGGGTTCGTTTGACGATAGGGGTAGCGTAAGAGTGGAACACCAAAAATTGGATTAGTTCTTCATCTGTGGGAGAGGCAGCATAAGCATTTAGGTTTAGTTGTTCAAGGGTAGGCAAATGTAGAGCAGTTCTCAAGGTATCAACATTTAATTCTAGAGGAACCAGTGATTTGTTCATTGGATGAGAGGCGTAACCAACAATGGTTAGCCCAGTATTGTCAAGGGTAGTTAGATAGGCACTAAGCAGAAATTGTGTGATATAGGTTTCAGGTGTAGGCCTAGTTGCAGATAAAGCGAAAAATATGAGATGGTTTCTAAGAATTTCAATGAGAGGGAAAGTGTAATCGGGAAAACCTGTATTTGAGGGGACGAAATAGTAGTTATTTGGCTTCTTCACGAGGACGATCTTTTCGTACTTGTTTTACACGAAAGACAGGCCGTGTGAAGTGAGAGCTTGTGTTTGGGTAACCTCGTTATCGCTGGATACGTTCACTGATTGGGCTGAGGCGCTTGAAGACGACATGGTTGCAGGTAAGCTTTGAGAGAGTTGCAGGTTTCTGGTTTGTATGAGAGTTTTTGAGAGCGTAAGGTTTTAAATTGGGGGGAAGGAGGGTATTTATATGTAAGGATTTTTTAAAATTGAACCGTCCGTTGTACAAAAGGTCGTGTAATGAGTGGATTTGGGTGAAACGGTTCAAAAAAGGTATGACACGCCGTATTGGGAAGACGCGCGATTGAAGACATGCGCTTCCGTTTTCGGAGACGCACGTGTTGGTTATAACCCTTGTCTACAGAACCACGCGCACCATATCAATAGACAAGAACTATTGACAGAGTTCTGTTTGAGGCTCAAGGGTAACAGAGCCTCTGTGATATGTGTCGGGTCTTCTCATAAGTGTTACACCTTTTTACCTAACTGGTTTTATAAAATCCACAGAGAGATGAGTATTTGCTCTGCTCAACTCACAAAGCCTCTGTTTGAAGGCCCAGAGGTTGTGATGAGATGACCTCTGAGAACAAGATACTTCAAACGTTTTTGCATCTTCTGTTGTTTTAATTTTTGAAAAACTCCCCCTCTGAGCCAGCTTCCTTGGCTCCCCCTTGAATAAAAACTATTTGAAAATCCTTAAGAAGAAGTGTCCACAGAAGATCCGTTCAAAAAGCCTCTGTAAGCAGTCACAGAGGTTCTGTGAAAAG
>NW_020202691.1:5782-7445 GCF_001531365.2 Cynara cardunculus var. scolymus
CAGGATCCTCTTAACTGCACAAAGATGCGATTCTTTTGGGTTAGCCTGATATCTAGCACATAAGCATGTAGAAAACATAAGGTCCTTATTAAGCTTTTGCACTCTACAGGTGGACCATTAAGGTGGACCATTAAGGTCCTTATTAAGAGGGATCCGATTATTCCTCTGTAGAGTTTGCACTCTACAGGTGGACCATTAAGATCCTTATTAAGCTTCTAGCCAGGGGCCATTCGAGTCCTCATGGGAGAGGCTTTGAGCATCTTATACTTCTTCAAGAGGTCATGCACATATTTAGATTGGTTGATAAATATTCCTTCAGTTGACTGCTTGACTTGTAGACCCAAGAACAAGGTTAGCTCTCCCATCATGCTCATCTCAAACTCATTCTGCATCAAAACTTCAAATTCTTTGCACATAGAAACATTAGTTGCTCCAAAGATAATGTCGTCAACATAGATTTGTACAAGCAAAATATCATCATTTATTTTTCTATAAAATAAAGTGATATMAGTTGTACCTCTGTGAAACCCATTAGAAGTAAGAAAGTTTGATAGGCGATCATACCATGCTCTGGGAGCTTGCTTGAGACCGTACAGAGCTTTGTCTAAGAAGTAGACATGGTTAGGATACTTCTCACTCTCAAACCCTGGGTGTTGCTTGACATATACCTCCTCTTTGAGCTTGCCATTTAGGAAGGCTGACTTGACGTCCATTTGAAATACTTTGAACCCTCTGTGAGCAGCAAACGCTAGGAAGATACGAATAGCTTCCAGCCTGGCCATAGGAGCAAAGGTCTCTTTGTAGTCAATTCCTTCTTCTTGGCAATACCCCTTCACAACTAGCCTTGCCTTGTTCCTTACCACTACCCCTTGCTTATCTTTCTTGTTACGAAAAACCCACTTGGTGCCAATAGCGAGCTTCCCGGCTGGCAGAGGTACGAGTGTCCAAACTTGAGTTCTCTCGAATTGAAATAGCTCGTCTTGCATAGTGTCAACCCAGAAGGTATCTGCCAAAGCCTCTGCAATCGTCTTGGGTTCAATTTCGCTTACATAGCAAGTAAATAAGCAATAGTTCGCCGTGGCTCGTGTCTTTACTCCTGCAGAAGGTTCTCCTATAATTTGAGATTGTGGATGGCTTTGGGTCCATTTAGTGACATGATGTGGTGGAACAGAAGGCACAGTTTCTTATGCAATTTGAAGATGAGGTTGAGATGCAGAGTCTTGTTCAGGCTYTTGAGCTTCATTGGAGGATGAGACTGGAGGACTTTCATTTATTGGTACAGCCTCTGGTTGAGAATCTTCTTGGGAAGGGGTCACAGAGGATGAAGGGAGGGGAGCGTCCTCTGTGAGAGGTGTTGTGGAAGGACTTTCTCTGGATGCTTGATCTGGATGGGCAACTTCTACAGAGGGTCTTTCTGGTTTTGCATTGTCTTCGTACCACTCTGTAAACAGTTGCTCGAGTTTTGGGGAGATTGTAGCGTTTGGAGATTTGTTGGCTTGAATTTTTAACTCTTCTGTGAACTTGTCCTTCGTCACATGAAAAGAATCATCAAATCTTACGTTTGTGCTAACAACCATGATTTGGGTCCTGGGGATGTAGGCTCTGTATGCGGCAGTATCCCACGCATAGCCGATGAAGATTGCATCATCCCCTTTGGGCTCAA
>NW_020202691.1:10010-11092 GCF_001531365.2 Cynara cardunculus var. scolymus
ATCGTTTCTCGCAGAGGAGTCTGTCTCAATGTCAGCCATCCCACAGAAGAGTTCATCCTCTGTGTCTGAGTCTTCCCATGTGAGAAGACCCTTCTGATCATCATTGTCAGATGATTCGTCTGTTACTAGCTCACTATATTGAGCTAGTAGGGACTTCTGTTGGTAGTATTCAGCCTTCTTTTTGAAGAAGGCTGCGTCTTTTGGACCCCTCTGTGGTGCTCTTGGTCCTTTAGACCAGCAATTTGCAACAGGGTGGCCGAGTTTGCCACACTTGAAGCAGCCATCTTTGGGCTCTTCCTTCCTTTGTTCTTCAACCCTCTGCAAGGGCTTCTGTTCCTTCTCGTTCTTCTCTGATCTCTCTCCTTCTGTGAAGCTTCTGCGATTGAAGCTTTTGAACTCCTTCCTTTCTCCACCCTTCCTGAATTCTCTTGTGATCAAGGCAAGAGTCTTCATCATCTCCTTCATGGAGACCTCTTCTTCCTCAGAATTGTTGTCACTATCTGCAACCAGCACCACCTTCTTCTTCTTCTTCTCCTTCTTTACCTCCTTTTCCTTCCCAGAACACCCGTCTTCTGCAACTAGAGCCAGAGGGCCGCCATAGTTCCTCTTCAATTGAAGAACTTGTGTCACACCCTGCTAAAGCAGAAACACGGGGTATGACAGGTAGAGTCTCATAGCAATAGTGTATAAACAACACAACCATACAATTTAAAACATAAATACAAAATAATTAAAGTTTACAATCCCAAATACAAGTTTGCAACACYAAACATAAAATAAGATTGAAATTTCTAAATGTGACACGTCTTCAAATATGTCACCGAAAATCTTTCTTACCCTAAAAAAAAAGCATGTCAAACAAGTGTCAACTWCAAGAGTTGGTGAGTTCACAGATTTTATATGCATAAAATGATTTTAGATGCAGCAAATCTTATTTATAAAATTTATGAGCAATGACTTAAAAACACGTCATACACATGATTTATATTGTTGAGCCACTACTAAACCTAAAAAACGCCCCACGAACTCTTGGCCCGACTCGCCTGGGCATGGCATGCTTGGTAGCGTCGTGCGGGACAAGG
>NW_020202691.1:12316-13567 GCF_001531365.2 Cynara cardunculus var. scolymus
CTATAATCCCATAGAATATCAATTTTACAAAATTTATCCAAATCCAGAATTTCAGATTCTGGACAGAAACTTAAGTTACAAAAATGTTCCAATAATGATACTTAAAAAAATAAGATAAATTCCTATCTTTTTATATGGTTTATAGCACTGAGTTATAACCATAGTGACCAAATTTCATGAAGATGGGGTAAGAGATGATGTTTCAAATAATTCATGCAAAGCAACTCATCACAACTGAAATGGCAGATTGCACCATGTTAGTAAAACACTCATAAAAAGAGTTCTACTCGGTTTTCTGCAAAGATTCAAGTTGGATTGGTAACCTAACACTTATACGAAACGTTTAAATTAAGAATCACTCATTTTGGATGAGTTGAGAGGAAGAGAAGACACCTTAAGGTCACATGCACACATCTGCCATCAATTGACAGATTGCACACCTAACTTATAAAAATCGGTTCATGCCTCAAAACATCGTATTTTTGAGTGAGACTAGATTCAAATGAATCCTAACTCATAAAAGAAAGTTTTGGAAGAAGAATAATACATTAAGGACAAACAAGGAAAAAGATACTAGCATACAAATTAGAAGTTACCTACTGGTGGTCTCACAGTTTACACMCCTATAGAGTTTTAGGTGTTTGGAGATCAAAACTCCATAATTTTATGTGATTACACTTGATTGTTGGAGATAATCCATAAATTTAACTCTCAAAAGAAGAATCATCTTTTTTCATTGAGCTATGAGAGAGATATGATCGATGGAACACACATATACAAATCTGTCAAAATCGGACAGCTTGCGTGTTCATTTTATTTTAAGTAAATGAAACCTCAAATCACCACCATATCAAGTGAAATCTGTGGAATTTGAAAGGTATATCATTAAAATAACATCCAGAAGAAAAATCAACAATTTTGGATAATTATCCAGAAAGTTATGATCATTCAAAGTAGGGTTTACCAACTGGAAAATCTCATATGCATAGATATAACGTTTTGAGCATTTGGGGGGTCAAAACTCAATAATTTTGAGTGACACCAAATGAATTACAACCACAACTCAGTAAATAAACTTTTAAAAGAAACCTCATAATATTTGAACAAGCCATTTAAAAGATATGGACGATTTTGTGCACATACACAAAATCTGTCAGCACCAAATATGAAGTTTTCATGAAATAAACCACATAAAATCATGATTTCTTCCTATCTCTTTGAGTTATAACGTTTGGGTCATGGATTACCACC
>NW_020202691.1:15042-19029 GCF_001531365.2 Cynara cardunculus var. scolymus
TCCAACTTGGAATTCCAGTGGCTTCCTACGGTTATCCGCATAGCTTTTCTGGCGATCTCTGGTCGCTTTTAGCCTTTCTTGGATCATCTTGATCTTGTCTGTTGTCTCCTGAACAATGTCTGGTCTAATTAATTGACTATCACCAACTTCCAACCAGTTGAATGGTGATCTGCACTTACGTTCATAAAGGGCTTCGTACGGCGCGCACTGTATACTCGTATGATAGCTGTTGTTGTAGGAAAATTCAACTAGCGGTAGGTGATCATCCCAGCTACCTCCGAATTCCATTACACAAGCACGCAACATATCCTCTAACGTCTGAATAGTCCTTTCCGTTTGTCCATCGGTTTGAGGATGATACGAAGTACTTAAATCTATCATTGTGCCCATCGCCTTATGTAGTGATTTCCAGAATCGCGAGGTAAAACGGCTATCTTTGTCTGAAATTATTGAAACAGGTACTCCATGACGCATAACGATCTCGTTAACATACAGTTGTGCGAGCCTTTCTACGTTAAAATCTTCTCGAATAGGTAGAAAATGTRCGGATTTCGTGAGTCGATCCACAATTACCCAAATCGAGTCGTGCCCTTTTCTGGTTCTGGGTAATTTGGTCACAAAGTCCATCGAGATCTGCTCCCACTTTCATTCTGGGATTTCTGGTTGTTGTAGAAGACCGCCTTGATTCTCGCACAAGTCAAACATTTACTCACGTATAGGGCCACATCTTTCTTCATTCCTGGMCACCAATAGTGCTCTTTTAATCCTTTGTACATTTTATCCGTTCCTGGGTGGATTGAGTACCTYGATTGGTGTGCTTCGTCCATGATTGTCGATCTTAGAWGGTAGACTTTTGGAATCCATACTCTATCCTTAAAGTAGCGTATCCCATCTGATCGTACTTCAAACTTTTTCTCTAATTGATGCAGGGTCTCGTCATTCAAATTTTCTTCCTTCAGAGCTTCTTCTTGGTCTTCAAGAATTTGAGCCTTTAAGCTTGTCTGTACCAACATTCCCATAGCTCGTGCTCTCGATGGCTTCACCCTTTCTTTCCTGCTCAGAGCATCTGCTACAANATTTCAAGAAAGAAAAGGTTTTAGAAACTGAAAAGAGATTTGATGCTGAAAGGAAAGTATTTGAAAGCAAGATAAAAACATTAGAGCTGAATGTCATTTTGCTTTCAAAACAAATATCAGGTTTTGAACAAGTTATCATCTTGGAACGATCCAAGTTTGATAAAGAGAAGAAATAATATGAAGAAGAATGCCAAAGAAAGAATTTGGAATTGTCTGACAGCATTGTTCAGAAGAAGAACGAATTAGATGAAGAGAAGAGAGTGTTTGTTCTTGAAAAGAAAAACACTGTCAAGAAAAATGTTGCAATTGCCAAAGAGCTTACAGAGAAAAAGAAATGGCTAGACATTGCTTCAGAAAATGAGAAGGGAAGTTCAGACGAAAATAGAAAGGAATTTGAGAAAGAACGGAGAGTTTTTGAAAAGTCAAAGAAGGAATTAGAAGGTAAGTTTTTGGATACTGCAAAGAGATTGTCTGATCTAAAGACAGACCTTGAAACTGAGATGAAGATGAGAACTGAACTTAAAATTAAATTTGATTTAGTTACTGCTGAAAGAGACCAGCTTTTACAGAAAGTTAAAGACTTTTCGTGTGCTCAAAGCTCAACTGGTTCTCCTTCTCAGTGTAAAACCAACTTTTATGACTGTTCCAAATCGAACAGTTATTCAAGTAGTCCTAAATCTATTGTTTCTAAGAACTATTCTCATTCTTCTAATCAATATTATCAAGGGTATGTCATTGGATCACCCAATTATCATTCAAAAGGTAAAACATTTGGGTTAATAAAGCTGATTCTGTCTTATCTCATACACCTGTTGTTACTAACTCTGTTCCTCCATGCATTGTGAGATCCACTAATGATCTGATCAATCTTAGCAAGAGAAGAATTATGTGCTCAACATGCAGAACCAATAATTTTGTCATTAACAAAAGGTTCAACAGGTGGCATGGAGATAACAGCTATTAGAACAATTGGAAAGGTAAGAACAAGTATGATTATAATAACTGACATGGATCATATTATGTATATAATCATCCTATTAATAGTGTTGAAAAGAAAATATCTTATAGAAATAAATGGTTTGGAAATTTCAACATACCCAACCCGATACTAACATAATAGGACCCAAATTCATTTGGGTACCAAAATCTACTTAATCTGGTTTTGCAGGTGTGTCAATTTTGTGCTGATCAGAATATCATTTCAGTGATACACCAATGCAGGTGGAGTTGCAATTTATTCCAAACGAGGCTTCTAAACATTTCAGTTCAGGACCTGTGCTTTACCGAGTGTCGTTTCTAAACACACAATTTAGAACTCGTACTTAAAATGTTTTCTTTTAATTTTTTTTGAGCTTAACTCAATCATCACAATAATCTACTTTCTAGGGGGAGTCTCTAGAAAGTTCAAAAAATGTTTTTGGAAAATGATTTTTTTAACGAGTATATTTTCTGAACAGATATTTCCTGAGATTTTACTTGCGTAATTTCTCATCGTACATAACTCCAATACTTGTTTCAGCTATTCTTCAAACTGTTATTATCACGTCTCTTATACGAAAATCTTTTTCGGTGATAATACACTCGTTTGTATTCAAATATTTTTCTGATATTTTTTTTCTTTGACTGATATACATTCAATTTTTTTTAATATCAGAATCTGTAAACTTGTTCTTACAGATCTTCATTCATTTCTCTCATATATATCGAATAATCGGATCGTTGTCGCATCAGTCTTTCGTTAATTGTGCTTAAAGCCAAATTTCTTGATCAATTTTTATTTGATCATTGTGCTTTAAATAAATAATATTTTGATCAACCATTGTGATCAATTGAGCATACTATTTTAGGAAGGACTGAGTGCTTATCAGAAATACCTCTATGGAATGTCAAAACCGACAGACCTAACCAAGAGGACAACCATATCTGAGTGAGCTTTATATACAAAAGGGTTTGTGTGCTGAGANGTGGTACTTTATTTCGCAATCGTAGTCGTTGAGTAATTCGACCCATCTCCTCTGCCTCATATTCAACATTTCTGATCGAGAATATGTTGAATGCTCTTGTGGTCGATGAAGATAGTGCATCTTGTGCCATAGAGATAGTGTCTCCAGATTTTGAGTGCGAATACCACTGCTCCAAGTTCCAGGTCATGGGTGGTGTAATTCTTTTCATGGACTTTTAATTGTCTCGACGCATACRCAATAACTTTGTCCTTCTGCATCAATACACACCCCAGTCCTTTATGTGAGGCGTCACAGTACACCACAAAGTTATCCGTTCCCTCTGGTAAAGCTAGAATCGRCGCATTACACAATTTGTGCTTAAGTGTCTGAAATGCTTCTTCCTGCTTCTCGCCCCAAATAAATTTCCTATCCTTCTGCATTAGGGTCGTCAGGGGTTGCGCAATCTTGGAGAAATTTGCAATGAATCGCCTATAATAACCTGCCAAACCAAGGAATTGACGAATTTCTGTTGGTGTCTTTGGGACTTCCCACTTCTTGATAGCTTCGACCTTAGCTGGATCAACATGGATTCCTTTCTCATTGACTACATGACCCAGAAAATGCACTTCACGGATTCAAAATTCACATTTGGAAAGTTTGGCGTACAACTTTTCCTTCTTGAGCAATTCTAGAATCAACCTTAAATGTTCCTCATGCTCCTTCTTATCTCGTGAGTAAATCAATATATCGTCTATGAACACAATCACAAACTTGTCTAGGTACGGTCGACAGACTCTGTTCATCAAATCCATGAAGACTGCCGGAGCGTTTGTTAGTCCAAAAGGCATGACTAGAAACTCATAATGACCATATCGAGTTCTAAATGCTGTCTTAGCAATGTCTTCTTCGCGAACTCTCATCTGGTGATATCCTGATCGAAGATCGATCTTTGAGAAGTACGTAGCACC
>NW_020202691.1:20654-28155 GCF_001531365.2 Cynara cardunculus var. scolymus
TGTATTGTTTGACCCTATAAATAGGGTGTTGGTTCTTGTATTTGGGTAAAAGAGCTCATTGTAAAATCAGATTACGTAAAGTGAAGTTTGACCACTTTTAGAGCATTGATTTTCTCTCTCAACTCTCTCTATGTGTTCTTGAATATTTATCAGATCTACCATGATTATGAAGCTTTATTGAAGATTGATCATTGTTAGGGACTCACATTTGTCCTTTGCTACAGTAAATAGTACAAATGGCTATTCATGAGCAGATATCCTTTCATGGAGTTTGTGGGTAATAGAGTCAACTAGTCGGCTTCTTACCGTACTATACTCTAGGAAGAGTATGGGTTTGTCCTCTGTGTGTGGAAGGACAAGACAAAAACAATCTTGCACAACAAGCTTCATTTGATCGCTGAATGCTGGAATAACACTGAAAGTCTTTTCAGCATTCGCTGAGACTTGGGAAGTCTTCACACATATGTTGACCAAGTTGTAATAACTGAATGCCACTTCAGATCACAAATACGCCAGTCAGTAATCTTCAGGTTCAGTCTTCGACTTTCTCTGAAGGTTCTTTGGTGTGAGTTTTGTTTTCTTCAAGTATCGTTGTTGCTGTAGGATTTACAATACATGTTCCAGCGATCAGTGAATAGACTCAGTGATGATCCCTGGAACTAAAAGAACAGAAACATAATACTACGAATAGGTAAAAGCGATTATCATTAAATTAATGAGAGAGGATCAACAATCTCCTCCTATTTGATGATAACAAAGCAACATAAAGAAAGTTGCCTTATCAAATAATAGTAAGGAAAAGTTACATATAAAGTACATGTCCCTTTTAACTATTTTGGGATCTTTTTCAGTAAATCAGTTTTTACTTAATAAGTTTTCTTAAGTTACAAGTTTAAGAAAAAGTACAAGAAAGGAAACTGAAACTGAAAGCATGTTCACTGACTTATAGATTGTCAGTGACTGTAAGAAAATATTGGAACTCATAGACATGTGTCCCTATTACTCTTTTCAGGGATCTTTTTCAGTGATGCAGATGAAATACTTATATTTATTCAAAGAAAAAATTACACGTGTTTCAGTATATTTCTAGACTTACAAAATATAAGTTGTACACTGAAAGTATACATAGATACAAAAGACATATAGTGAAAGATAAAGTTACAAGACATAAATTTTATAGCTAATCTAAGTTGCTCAGGTTGATGTAGCCAGGTACTTCTTCTCCGAGCTTCTTTCGACGTAGAAATTCCCTTCTGATCTTGCAGTCCAACATTTCACCATATACTCATCATCCAGCCAAAATCTGATATACGCGAGATGTTCCATTGGACAAAGATGTAACTCAGAAAATTCTTTGAAAGCTGACTTCGCCTTCATAGTCAAGGAAGATAAATCCTAACTCAGGCTTGATGTGCANGCGAATTCCACTTTGTTTCCTTCAGTACATCTACTTGTATGGAGGACATATTCCATTCCTTCTATCCAGGTTAATAGTCCAACCGCTCCTTTTGTTCCATGAAATTCTTTAGGGTTACAGGTTCGGAACGACTTATATGTGCATTCCATATCTCTATTCGTGCCTGTTCCCGGGTTGCTCTCTCGGTTAGCATTCAGACCCGCCGCTACTTGGCTTACTATGTTTGGGAGTGCTACTACTACCTGCTCAGATACAAGTCTTGCGAGATCGGGATCTTCCCTTCTCGGAGGCATATCTCTAAAACACAAACCATTTAAGGTTTAGTCATAAGCTATTACTATTTGAGTGTTACGATTCAGATAGCTACTCTACACACGTCATACATTATGCATTTATGTTAACATCTTAACATAATCATTGAGGAACTTAAACAATAGAAACACCACTTATGCTTTCAACATATAATATCAAGATAAACAAACATAAATTAAACATTCAATTCATGATTTCCAAATCACCAATGTTTATCATAGTATTCAAACCAAAAGAAAAGGACTACAATGTCCAAGTTAACRGGCAACATGCCTCAAAATATAAGTTCAAAGGTGCTAATCAAAATTTTATCCAAGAGAACTCCTCCTAATGCCTAGCCCATAGAATCATCCATCCAAGAATAACCATCATCATCATCATTAATAAAAACACATACGCATGCAGTCGCCGAACGGATATCATAGTGCAAACAAGAAGTTCTATGGTCTTGTTCATAGTCTCATGGTGAGTGGTCATCATATTCGTGAGACCTTCAATGAGATGGTTGTGCGACTCGAGCTTCATTCGATGAATTAGAACGTCGTGCGTCATCCCTTAGAACATATAACTCTCGATGGGAGTCATGCCGGTCGGTCGAATGACCGGAGTTCGATCCTCTGGTGACGGTGGTGTCACACTCCGGTCCCTAATTCGGGAGGGTCCAGCCTCATCCCTATGTGGGATGCTAAAGGTCCTCCGAATTGGGATCGGTACGCTCTTCCGAGCGGTGACCCGAACCCTCGTCCCATACCCTGACCGTGGTGGTGACACGGGGATGGGGGTAACAGATCGGGCAGATGACTCCTCAGTGTCGTCACTATAATAGCTGTGCTCAGACGGATCTGAATCGTTGGAGACAGAATGGTCTCCTCTATCAAAACCCGAGTCATCGCCATAGCCATTGGCGGAATACTCTCGGTAAGAAGACATAATGCTGCGATATTTACAAAAAAAATTTAAAAATTAAACAAATCAAAATAAAAAGAATGCAAACTCACACAAGCAAACTATGCTTTTTCTTAATGAGTAAGAAGTCCTTAACTTTTGGACAAATATCTAACATAACCAATACGTGTCTCTCCTTGTGCATAATTAATTAGACACAGGTGATCAGGCTATGTCTAGTTAGAGTATGCTAAGAAGTTACCCGTTCTAGTNTCCATTGGACAAAGATGTAACTCAGAAAATTCTTTGAAAGCTGACTTCGCCTTCATAGTCAAGGAAGATAAATCCTAACTCAGGCTTGATGTGCATAGTTTTGGGTATGTAAGGACCCTTTACTGGCAAGGATAGGTTCAACATAAAGATGTATGGCTTCTTCGAAGCCTTCAGGACTTCATCTAAGGAGAACTTTGTTTCATGTTCATTCCTCAAGGTTGGTCCGTCATTAAGAATTGAAGGTCTTCTTCTTCCACCTTTCTTCAGTGATGGATTTTCAGGTACAACAACATATCTTGACATCTTCTTGATCAGCTCGCTGATGATGTCTTCAATAATGGGCTTGTGCCTTGACTTTGAGCGTTGAATGGCTTGGCGGATATCCGGCCATTCATTGTAGCCATACTGACCAAGGTAGGAAGGGTACTCTATGACAACATCAAGATTGTCTCTAGTGAGAAGCATTGAGACCCGAACTCCATCGTCTTTCGTCCATCCGYTGATAGCAACGTTTGAAATAGGATGAGGACTGATTCTCTTGTGTAGACGTTCTTCGCTCCATTTTCTTTCTTGGTCGGCCAGCCTCATTGCTTTCTTGTGCTCAGCTTCTACAATAGAAAGTAGCTTAGCTTGGGCCTTGAACATTCACAAGCTTTTTAGACTTCTTCTTTGGAAGAACTTTAGCAGCAAGAGACTAGGCCAGCTTTAAGCTGTCCTCAGTCTATTGTCTTTGAAGTCTGAGTTCTTCCTCAGCCTTGAGTGCCTCAAGTCTTTCAGTTTCAAACAGGAAGCCGAACTCACCACAACTAGAGGTACAAAGAGGGATTTTTACTCTAGTTTGGTCGAGTGACTCCTTTAGCTGAGACATCAGCTGGTCGGTGGGAACGTTGGAGGTTGGGTTTTCAGGTACCCATTCCTCTAGCCGACCGTAGGTAGTAGAGGGGATGGAAAGTTGATAAAGAGAAGTAATGATGGTGAAGCTAGATGACTCATTACTTAAGGGCTCAAAAGTTGGAAACRTACCTTGAGGTTTCCTTCTTCAACAACACCCTTGTCTTTCGACTTGGTGTTCTGGTTCTTTTTTGGGGTCTCCTTCTCTTTTTCCCCTTTYTCCCTTGGGATGCAGAATCCCTGAGAGAAATGCCTTTCGTGGCACCGACAAGTCTTTGGTACTGTATTGTGAAGTCGTCATCATCGTCGTCTTCATCATCATCGTCGTCTTCATCATCATCGTCACCAAGATCTTCACCAACGTCAGGAAGGTTGGGAGAATACCGTCTTCAACTTCATCATCATTTTCCATATAACCAACATTAGCTGCAGAGGTGATTGGAAGGTCTTCATCACGAGCTTCAACGCCATCTCGAATGGCATCAACATCCTCAGCTTCAGGAGCTTCACAGAAATTTGGATTTTCATCCGCAACCTCAACTTCATTAGTTGCCGCTCTAGGAGCTTCAGCTTCAATGTGAGTCGCTGGGATAGCAGCACTAGGAGCTTCAGCAGCAGTTCCAACATTCAACTCTGTCTCTCCCTCTTTGTCTTTGGAACAATAGCCAAAGAAGTGATCCACAATTCTTATTTGAACATCATTTCTTCAAGCTTGGTCATAACATGGGCTAGAAGAATAGTAGCCTCCCATATTTGAACTAGCTGCTCGCGATCTTCAGTGGTGAAGGACGGTTCAGGTGCTAGTATTGGCTGTTTGTGAGTTGCCAATATTTGCTGCATCAGTTCGGTATGCTTTGCAAGATGAGAATTTGCTTTATCGGCCTTGCTTGTTAAAGCATAGATGGCCTCAACATTGGCTTGTATAGCTGCTTGCATAGAAGAGAGCTGGTCCTTGACCTCTTTCACTTCGGCTAGGACAACTGATAGGTCAGCAGAGACTTCTTCCCTGAGAGGCATGTTCTTATGGACTTTGTCCATTTGGATAAGAACAGTCTCCACAGCTTGGAGAAGAAGTTTGACGTCATCAGCCATGTTGTATTCCTCCATGGCTGGCATCTCTTTGAAAGGACCCGAGGGTTCATCAATATTATCTGAAGGATTAATGCTGGTTCGCTCCAAGTTGCCTTCGAGAGGATAGGCGACCGTATTATGAGATGCCTCGAGAGGAGCAATCCTAGGTCCTGTGGTGGGTGTTTCATCATCAGGGAGGACAATTGCTGATGAATCATAAACCCATGTTGAAACCAATGAGGAAGGAGAGGAGAAAATGGCCAAGACAGATGGATGTGAGTGTTCAGCAGTGGCGATGCTTATATTCTCACCTTCAGTGATTTGGGTCACTAAGGCGGTTAGGATCGGAGCCACAGGTATGACAGTGATCGCATAAATCACTGAAGAGATGAGAAGGGTAGCTGAAAGTGCCTCGGGGTTAAGGCTAGTTTCAATAGCTGAGACATTTTAAGAGGTCACAGCCAGAGACGTTGGTATCCCCTTTTTGGCTTTCTTGGCCCTCGATGGAGAACCAAGAGTGGGTTGAGAAGATGGACATTTGGTAGAGATGGTGATGGTGGTCAGATAGACTTTGGGGGGATTTTCCTTAGTCTTAACCACCTGTGAAGAAGAAGAAGGAAGAATTGAAGAAGGAAGTTTCACAATAGCAGAGAGTGCAACGTCTTCATTCCTCAGCTTATGATCCAGAATCCTGGATACAAGCTTGTAGGTAGGAAGGTTGCCTTCCCTTGGAGTACTTGTTGCCAAAGGTCTTGGCGAACACCATGGAGAGAAACCTGGTGTATGGTACGACTTTCTCCCTCTGGCGCTTGTTYAGCTTCAGCGCCAGGTCCTTGAAGATTACAACCTCGTAGTTGATTGGGTGTCGGCGGATGACAAACGCCGATGTTGAGCGCGAACCTTGAGGCTTGATCTTGACCACCAGTTTTGCCTCCCATACACTAGATGAAGTGGGAGAACAAGTACTACCACACCGCAGACATGCAGTTCTTCTCATTCTTAGACATTGAGAAGCTCGCTAGAGTCCTTCTTCATTGGCCAGGCGTAGCCAATATCATCAAGGCAGGCGACGATGATTTCAGTCAAAGGATCACTAATGAATGGACCCTTGGGAAAGCGAAGAGCGTGCCTTAGCGTGGTAACACCAAAGCTGATGGTTATGCGGTTGAAGGTGAAGGAGATCTTCTTCACCTGTTGACCGTACTTGTCAGTGTTCTAAACTACTTTAGCAGTTAGCCAGAACTACTGAAGGGCTTCTTTCACCATGATTGATTCATGAGTGAGAGTGTAGGCGATTGGCGAGATCTTGAGGAAGGTAGCGGCTTCCTTGTAGAATGATTTGTTCGAAGGGATGTCCAATAAGGAGACATGATTGTTTGCCTTGAAGGACACGTCTTCAATGGAAAAGTTTACGTTCTTGGCAGCCATTGTCTATTAAAGGTAAGAAATAAGAAATAACAGGTTTGTTAGTAGTCCAAGATTATGATGTGAGCTTTTAAGTTTTGGAACGATAACACTTCTTTTGAAAAATTCACAAAGAAAATATTAAGGTTTTTCAAGAAGAACAAGTGTTTTGAAACTTTAGATTATAACCAAGGAAAAGAATGTGTTATAATCTTAATGCTTGTATTTTAAGAGAACAAGTTCTTAAATAAACAAACACAGTTTCATAGAAGAAGAAGAACAAATCAAAAGATAAAAGAAAGAGTATCGACCTTAGAGATTTATGAGAAAAAGGTCGAAGGTTTTTGAGCATTCTTAGTTCTTAGTTCTTGCTTGCAAATCTGTTTTGGCAGAGTCGAAAGATTTTGAAAGCTTAAAGAAAAAAATGAGAAGAGAAGTCTCATATTTATAGGTAGGAGGAGAGAGAAAAAGAAATAGGAGAGAGGAAAATATGATTGTTGAGGAAGTGCCATGATGAAAAAGTAGCACGTTCTCATCCACGATTGGATGGAATTTGGAGGAGTCGCGTGTGTCAGACTTTTACGCGCGTCTTAAAGCAACTCGTATTGGTAAAAGAAAAGTCGTCATTAAAACGGTTCATAATCTAATTCTTTTAAAACGAAAAGATTTTAAGAAATTCAAAAGCCACTTTTTGGAGAATATGAAAGGGTTCTGAAAGCGTTCAGTGATAAGAAGAATCACTGAATGAAAAGACCTTTTAAAACATTTGATCACTGAAGAAGAAAAGCTTCAGTAATGGTTTAAGAAAATAAAATATCTTATAGGGATATATTTCCATAAAAGAGTCAATGACAAGAGAAACACTAAAACTATCTTTTAAAAACTTTTGAATCATCGAAAGAAGAAAGGTTCAGTGATCATTTTAATTTTAAGAAAAGATAAGTATAATAGAGAGACTAGAAGAGTACTTGCGATATTATAATACGATTTTATGTGTTTGAAAAAAAATAATGATTTTATTTTTGAATAAAATATAAATTTGAGAATATCATAAAAATCTGGAAAAAAGAATATCAATGTTAATATCAAAATCAACTATTAAAAAATTCTCATTTTTTATGTAATTTCTTTAATTTATTTATTTTTATTATAATTTAATTTAAGTTTAATAACGAAATAATTTATTTTTAGTTTAATAATATAACATTTTATAAAGATAATAATTAAGTATTCTATTAGAACTCAATG
>NW_020202691.1:29835-33437 GCF_001531365.2 Cynara cardunculus var. scolymus
AACCCTGAGCAACAGGACGAGCCTTATTACGGGTTAACACGTCTTCTTCATCTAACTTGTTGCGATAAACTCATTTGGTGCCTATCACAGTTTTGTCAGATGGACATGGGACAAGGTACCAAACTTTGTTCCTATCAAACTTAATGAGCTTCTCTTGCATGGCAGTGACCCAACTAGGGTCTGAGATAAAATCATTGATTTTCTTGGGTTCAACTGAAGAAAGGAAGTTGACAAAGAGACATATATTACCTAGACCACGACGAGTCTGAATACCTGCACTTGGATCACCAAGAATTTGATGAATAGTATGGTCTTTTGTCCATCGCTGAGCTGGTAGAGGATTGCCATCTGAGCATTGATGTTTAGGAACAGAAGATGAGGCTTTAGCTGCAGATTCTTCAGCAATAGGGACAATTGCTAAAGGAGCCTCAGATTCAGTAACTGATAAAGGTTCAGATGTCGAAGATATTTCATTCACTGATTGATCAGTGTTTGAAGTAGAAGGAGGAACGCAACTAATGGGCACTTTAACGATCTCTAAAGAAGATTCGCTTCGGTGATTAGCTGCAACTAGAATGATAAGTGGATCATCTTCAGCTTCTGGGGCTTCAATGTTGGGTGGAATGCTGAAGGAAGGTTGTCCAGAATGAGAGAACATTCAGTTTTCTAATTCTTCATCATCATTAATGATGGGTTTAGAATTAGCTGATTGAGATTCGTCAAAGGTGACATGAATAGTTTCTTCTATTGTCTGTCGGCGTTTGTTGAATACTCCGAAGGCTTTGGATACTGAAGAATATCCAAGAAAGATTTCTTCATCAGCTTTGGGATCGAATGTTGGAACCCAGATTGATAATCCCAAAATCATACACAATCAGATTAATCCTTCAAGAACAGATTTAAGATGAGTAGAGAGAGATTTTCACCAAAGTTGAAAGTAATATTTCTTGAGAGAGTTTTTACAATGTGATTAACATCAGCTAATCTGAACTAATTACAATTAACAAGCTAAAAACTATTTATACTAGAAAATTAACAAAGGCTAACTATTACAAAGACAAATACAATGGGATAACTTGAATATAACAATTAAGCACATTCTTGAACCCTACATTCTCCCCTTTGGATTCAAGGTCGAGAAATTGTAAATCTTGACTTTCTAAGCCCAAGTAGTGTCTCTAGCCTCCTTAGCGCACTCCGGTATTGCAATTTATCATCAAGCAAGTTAAGAGCATTGATCAGCAGATACCTCTCCTCCGGACTCATTCTTTCAGATTCCGTGACTTTATCATTGTTAGCTTTTCTCATCTCAAGGGCCCGTCGCACCATCCTTATTGTGCCATCACAGTATTTATTCAGCTCACTGAATCTCATAAACTTCTTTATTCAACCTTTAGCACTATACACCACACCGAACTCCGGTTCTTCAAGAATAATATACAGAGGATAGCCTTCAATATCTTCAAGTTGTTGGTCAGGTCTTTTCAAATTAATGATTCTCTGGTTGTCTTCAAGACCCATTTGGATATCAAGAACCATTGATACTTTGACATGACTCCGCATAAATCTTTTGATAGCATCAAGAGCGACAATTGCTCCTTCTCTTCTGACAGTCATATTCCGTAGTTCATGGTACATGTGCTCCAAGTCTTCTAAATACAGATTAGAGAAATCAACTTCACTGAATACCTAGACCTTTCCATCTTGTCTTGTAACAGTGAACACAGGATACCAAACTTTAAGGACTTTTTGGGCATTAATTTGTTTGATTGAGACAACTCGATGTTTGGTCCGTACTTGGCTGATTGGGAGAAGCTTCGCCTTGAGAAAATGCTTGTACTCTAAACGATAATCTCGGGTTTCTTTGTGAATCCCAAGAATCTTGTCAGCACTAAGAGCTTTTCGAGGTCGAAGAAAGATGCCAAAGTAAATGTCGTCTAGATAAGGCTCTTTGATCCTTGCTCTGTTGTAACCTGGAACATTTGCACGAATTGCAAACGACACGTAATTTTTAGAAAATATCTCAATAGGATACGCCGCTCTCAGATTTTCAGATGCATCAAGATCAACTGCAGTGGAGGGTTCAGATGGAATCTGATGATCACCCTGGAATGGGAAGATAGGATCTTCTTCATTGATATCAGCTTCAAAGTCAAAATACATTCCAGATGACTCATCAATATTGGCGATGTCTTCACCAAAATCCTGATCTCCACCCAGTTCTTTCGAAAATGCTTCATTAAATCCCACATTGGCAGACAAATCCAGAAGCAACCTCGTTCTTACAGTGGAGTCTGCCGGCTTTTCAACCATTGGCTCGATCACTGGATTTGTCTCCAAGACTGTCTCATCTTCAATTATTATCGAGCCAGTAGTCCTTTCCCTTGTTGTTTCAGGAACAGGACTTTCAACGTTAACCGCTTGAGAATCTGGCTCTCTTTCAACACTTTTAACACGAACAGACGACTCAGCCAGTCTTTGTCTCTTTCTCTCCCCCTCATGATGATCAGGATCGTCCAAATCATCATGTCTTCTTCTTAATGAGGTGGCTTGAGCTCGACACGTATCTTCTAAGACTGATACCCTTTCGGATAAGGCATCAATAGAACTCTTCAAGGCTTGAGTGTTTGATGTAATTAGCTTACTAAATTTTGAGAAATTAGAAGCAACTACATCTTGATAGGCCAAAAACTTTGAGGCTCGAACATGTGGGTTATCATCAACAAGTTGTCTTAGGAACCCAAACAAGTCTGCATCAGCCACATCTGGATTTTGTGTAGACATCAGCTTTGCGTACAACAAAGATTTAAGCTCATCCACCGATTGATCTTGTACCCTCAGAGGCTCGGGCACAGGCGGTGGTGACAACATAGAAGGTTGATCATCAACTACCGGCTCCTTCCCCTTCATCATCCTTTTGAGACTAAGAATTTGTGCTTCCATGTGATCTTGAACAGCCTTTAGGGCGCCATCCAGATATTCCCTTGACACAAAGTCGGGTAAAATCACACCTGGATCACATAGATTGCCAGTTGAATAAACTGTTGTGCCTACGTTCAGTGTTGGCATGATGTTAGCACTGGTAGGACTTCCAACCTGTCCTCGTGGTAAGTCAATAGACTCCACTCTGGTTGTTCTGGTAGGTTCTCTAAGAACCGCAATTGGAGCAACAAATGCTCTTGACTCGTGTGTACTCGAGGTACACAGAATCGAAGTCGTAGGCTGGGGCAGAGGCCTACTATTTTAAATATCCACATTCTCTGAATGAGAAGCAAATAGATTACGAGCTAATTCCCTATGAAGAATTGAAACAACTGGTTGTTGAGAATCAGTTGAGTGGCCGGGATGGGTGTGCAAATGCATAGCTAGGCTAGCCATGTCTATTTCAATACCGACATTCAACGAATGAATGTCGATAGTAGATGTGGGTGCCCGGCTAACTGTTTCGGCTGGGATAGGAGCTTTGTGTGTCCCTCTTTACTGATCAATCTTCATGTATTCATAACAATGGCAGATTTAGATATGAACATTAAGAACACATATGAGAGTTGAGAGAGAAAGTCAAACTTCACAATCTATAGTCAAACCTCTTATTACGTAAT
>NW_020202692.1:0-4199 GCF_001531365.2 Cynara cardunculus var. scolymus
TGAGGATTTTCAAACCGTTTGGGTAAATAAAGGTGTAACATATTAGAAGACCCAACACATATCACAGAGGCTCTATTACCCTTAGGCCTCTGGCAGAACTCTCTTAATAGTTCTTGTCTATTGATATGGTGCGCTTGGTTCTGTGGATAAGGGTTAAAGCATATCACGCGTGTGTCAGAATCGAGGGCGCACATCATCAATCGCGCATCTTCCCAACACAGCGTGTCATAGTTTTAATTCATCACACCCTTTAGCCACTCATCACGTTATTTCTCCCAATAAAACGATTCAGTTCAAATCCCTCACTATAAATACCCCTTCCCCCGAAAACGTAAACCTTTACAATACCTTTCTTCTCAGGTGAACTTGCATACTTCGAGCTTTCAAACAAACCTGCAACTATGTCTTCATCTTCAGCCTCCGCTCAATCTGCTAACGTCTCAAGCGACAACGAAGTAACCCAAGCCCAAGCTTTAACGTCTCACGCTCTATCGTTTGTTCAAAATCAATACGAGAAAGTCATCCTGGTGAAGAAACCCAATAATTACTACTTCGTTCCATCTTCAACAGGTTTCCCTATATTCACCTTCCCCCTTCTTGAAATTCTTCGAAATCCCCCACTTTATTATGCCCTTCCAGCCACCAAACCTACACCTGAATCTTACATCACCCAATTCCTGTTAAGCTCTTACATAACTACCCTAGACAAGCATCGTTGGTTATGCTTCTCACCCAATCAACAAATCCCTTGTACCCATGGAACTAAATGTGAATACTCTTCGAATAGCCCTCCGCCTACCCACCTTGGAATATCTAAATTTGGATGCTTTCGCCCCAACCCCAACAGACGATGAATTAATTCAATTTCTTCAATTTCATTCTTATGCCGCCAAAACAAAAATCGTTAAGAGGACTCAGTTCAAACGAAAAGGTCTACCCCCAATCTGGAATACTCTATTCTCAATCGTGAACTGCTATCTAACAGGGAAGGTCGGCAGCCATGACCAGACCTCTTACGCAATGCTTTCCATTGTGTATGGAATATTTTCAACCTGCCCCTCGACTACGCACATCTCATCTTCTAAGACATGGTGGGTTTGATCAAGAAGAAGTGCGCCACATAGAGGGGTGAAAAGTCAAAAGTGAAGGCGCAAAAAAAGGCCAAAGAGGACCTCAATCATCCAAACCTTATTCTACAGAGGTTCTTTGGCCTAGTCTTTGGGGATTTGATTGCAGAGAAGCTGCCCTCTGCTGAGCCTAACGCCAGATTGTATCCTTTGAAGGAGTTCCACCTGACAGAGCATGAGCTWGGRTACAGAAGCCCCAGACCTCTATCTAAAGCCATGCTCAAATACCTTAGTCATGGAGATAGGAAAGCATACAGACGTGGATACAGGAGGCCAGAGCCGGTCCCTGAAACCCCTCCACGCATAGGGATCCCCTTAGGAGAGAGAGTTGAAAAAATGAGGGTCGAGGGAAAACAGGAGGAGCCAGTAGAGGCTAGACAGGTGAGTGAGGAAAGACCTAGAGTAGTAAGTCCCCCACCAAAGAAGCCAAAGAAGACACAGAAGGGTGTTGATTCTTCTGTGAAAAAGGAAGGGAAGAAGAGACCCGCAGAAGAAGAGGGTCCAAGTAGTCCTCTRCAAAWRCCTAAGAAAAAGAAATCRAAGAAGGCCCAACCCGCAGAGGTTGTGGTCACAGAGGCTGCTATTCAAGAGAGCCCTGCAGAGGCTACTCCAAAGCGCAGAAGGTTGTGCAAGGTGGTTCACGAGGAGTCCCCAACAGAGCAGATACAAGATGTTATCTTCCAAATTCAACAGGAGTTTAAAGCGTCTACGAAAGTAGCTGATTTGGGGACAGAGGTTGTATTAGACGACGAAGAAGAAGAAGAGGTGGAGATAGGAGAGGGAGAACAAGATGCCCAAGGCACACATCCTAGCCCCCCTCCCAGTGCTACCCACGTTTCTAGGGACCCTGTTCTAGAGGGATCCCCTATTGAAAAAGGCGTGCACACGCTGAGCCCAACCCAAGCTAACTTCGCAGAGGACATTCTTTCGTCCTCTGTCGAATGCACTACCCGGGAACCACAACTTACTCCAACATCCTCTCAAAAGGATGGTGGTTTTAAAATAAGAGTCCAATCGCCCAAGGACTCGTCACAACCCAAAGAGGCATCCGTTGCCTCTCCACACTTGAGTGACCAACCAAAATATGCTTCAGAGGCATATGTGAGAGTCACAGAGACTGAGGGTCTAGAACGCCCAAAGTCCACACTTGATCCCTCTGTCGTGTTTGGCTCTGAACCTACTAGGCACGATATTGACAGAACACTGGTAGGCTCTCCAAATGGAGATGTTCGAGGATCCAGTGGAAGTCCCCAAGCAGACTTCGAAAAACCAGTCGCTGAGGGCGCCTCACACTCCAAGGCTACTAGGTCACCATGTGTTGGTGATCTAGGTTCCCAGGATACCTATGTGACCAAGGGAGAGTTACAAACCTTCGCCACAGTTGTATTCCAGAGGTTGGACGAGTTGAAAAGCTTGTTCACCTATCAATCGTTGACAGAGGCCCTTGCTCCAATAACAGAGACTCTGAAAGAGTTGACATCTACAACGTTAGAACTCAAGGCAACATTTTCAACCCTTTAGAGCTCTGTACTTCATAAAGACGACCTCGCAGAAGCCTTTAGCGCTCTGTCACTCAACCCCTCTTCAATCCAGAAGCTGAAGACAGAGTTATCAGAGGTGGCCACCCAGTTTGCTGCTGATTTCATCTCTGCAGGCTACACGGACTACTCCACCTTCAAAGAAGAGATCAAGAACATGTTCTCCTCTGCGGTCACCTACAATATTCATACCATATCTTCCAGGGCAAACATCAACCATCTAACCACTCCCAGAGCTGGAGAAGGCTCATCCTCCAAGATGGCGAAGGAGGAAATGTCCATGGGTACGTTCGATGCTCTGTTAGGAACTGTCAAACCTATCCTAGCAGAGGGGTCTACCCAGAGGCCGATTCTAGTAAAAGAAGAAACCAGAGTGCCAGAATCTGCCACAGTGGGAAGGGTGTATGAGATCTTTGATTCGATGAGCAAAATCCCTATGAAGAAGGTGCACACAGAGCCTGTAACCACTGTGGAGGAGATTCTGCGGTGGCGCTACTCTGCCGTAGACACAGAGCCCCCTTACGATCCAGAGCTTATAGGTATACCCTCTGCAGCTGCGAAGTTTCACTTCTCAAGACTCACAAAGCCATGCGAGCAGGTCTTCTCAGAGCACGTGATAACCTCTCTTGAAACAATTTCTCCAAGGACGATGCTGAAGAAGACCGTGCTTTATGCTTAATATGTGGTAAAGAGGGATGACGACAACCTATACACGTTCACAAATGCTGACCTCCACAACCTCTGTGTATTTGACTTGATCTTCCTACACAAAATTCTTAACAAATACATGGAGAGGAGGTCAAGCTATTCTATATCGCTCAGAAGGCTTATCGAAGTTATGGGCGCTCAAGTGAAATACTACAGCCAGAAGGACTTCGATATCGTGATGAGGTTGGCCCAAACAGATTTGAAGATTTCCCCTCCAAAGAACAGGCCAAGTTGGCTACTTAGATGTCATCCCAACACTATTGTCCAAAATCCCGTCTTTGGGTTTGTGTTCTTGGACAAGGATGACATTCTAAGGTTCTTTGATCCCACAGAGGTGAACAAATATGCGACAGAGACTCTTGAGTGGGTGTTCAACCAAGTGGCTGCAGAAGTGCACAGAGGGCATCTAAGGGGGGATGAAGTGTTTGGTATTCTGGAAGTGATTAAAGTTCAAGTCTCCTTCAGAGAATGGATTTTCAAGGTCTATAGAACCATCAAGTCAGATCTGCAGTTTGCCGTAGACGACTATCCAGACTCTGCTGTGGACTAATCTTCTGTAATAGATAGGCCTGAGCAACAATTTTGTAATTCTTTCAAATTTATGTAATTCTTTTCAAAGGATGAGTTTAATCTCCTCTTGTATATCTTTCAATTAGTCATTTCTTGCATTCAATTGTCCTTTTTTACTTTTTCATACTTAGGGGGAGATTGTTAGCTCTAATATTTACTTAATGTAAAAGTATGAAAAAGTATTTCTGCAAGTGTTGACAGAAGGGTATCTTCCACAGAAGACAACAGAGGACCATCAATAGAAGCTGTTTGATCG
>NW_020202692.1:4274-11047 GCF_001531365.2 Cynara cardunculus var. scolymus
TCCTCTGGCAATAAGAACCTACAAGTCTTCTACAGCAGAGCCTCTGAGCTGGCTCACAGAGGGTCTGCGGTTTAGTCTTCCGTGAAGATCTTGTTTTGCTGTTTTTCAAAAGTTGTTAGCTGCACGTGCTTCTCACGTGACTAGGTCTTTAATCGACTTTATTTGGACGGCTTGGATGATTTCACATGTCTAGGTCATGTCCGAAAGGTCGTTAGGAACTAGTATAAATAGCAGCTTAGGCCTTTGTAATTCAGTGTGCTTCCGTATTGTAATCGTCTTATTTTCAATCAATTGAAAAACCTTTGAAGCTATTCCATTGCGTTCATCTTCTTCATATCAATCTGTGTGTTCTTGATTAATTACTCTGTTATGTTCTTATCATTGTTTCCGCTGCACTGTAATCGTCCTAAAGATCATCCAGAGTAAGAGATCAAATACCATATTTGAATTTACAGGTCCTAACAGTACTATTATTATGTCCTCATTTGTTCATATATTAGTTATATATATATATATATGAAAAGTTATTTTATACAAAGTTTTGGTGATTTTCACCCTGCAATAAAATAAATAGGGTAACTCACTAGACCTTTCGATCTAACCCTTGTTTTGTGATTTTAAATATGTATTGCAGGAAGTGCTGAAGGTAAGGGGAAATGGAGAATGTGATAATTTCCCTATATATTTACCTGCATGAGGATTGGATGATGATATGTATAGTTTTGATACATGATTATTAACTAGTACAAGAATTTGTATTTTGAATTTTTGAACCATGTATTTCATACTGGTAGGTTCTTGTATTAAGGGACCTGAATGATGTATAAACATGTATTTCCTGTATGAAATATATGTTACATGCAATGTATGGTATGGGGTGTTACAGAAAGTGGTATCAGAGCCCGAGTTTAAGGGATTTAGGTATTTAACATCATGATACCTAGACTTAAACTATTTTATTGCATGTTAATGGTCTCGGACATAGTTAGCTCCATTGGAAATAAATATGATGAGTTGAAAGAACAGTGTGTAAGGTAAATTTTAATTACATCTGGCTAGTGTAATTATGAATTTACAGGTACACATCTGAACTTAAATACTTCATCATATTTGGGAATGTGAATACATGATTATTAACACTAAAATCTACAGATGTCTAGCCGAACTACAAGATCTGAAAGAATGGCTCGTCCCGAGTCTGAAGAAAGGGAAGAGTCACCTATTAGTCTTCGGACTGGCACATCTGGAATCAGAGGTCATGGAAGACCAAGGGGACGAGACAGAGGAAGAAGCCAGTCTCAAGGAAGGGGTCAAACTGAAATTCATTCTGAACCTGAAGGATCCCATTTTGGGAATGTTCAGGAGATATCGGTGCCACATCTTGAATACATAACCAGGGACATGTTGGCTGAAGAAATGGGGAAGTTGCGAGAAACTCTGACTTCTATCATGAGAGTACCAGCCAGGGTAGAAACAGAAAGAGTAGAAGTGCAACCCTCGGTACCGGTTACTCACAATAAGGAGGGAGATATCAAAATGTTTTTGGCATGCAAGCCACCAACATTTTCTGGAGAAAGGGATCAAATGAAAGCTATGTGCTGGATCAAAGAAATGGAATCTGTGTTCAACACCATTCGGTGTCCAGAAACAGATAAAGTTCGATTTGCTGTTTCTGTATTGAAATCAAATGCTTTGTTCTGGTGGGAAGTTGAATCATCGGCCAGAACAGATGTTTTATAGACATTGGTTTGGGCAGAATTTGTAGAGCAATTCAAGAATAAGTTTTGTCCTAAAACTGCAGTGAGACAAATAGAAGAAGATTTCCTGAAACTAGAACAAGGAAATGGAACAGTTCGGGAATATACTGAGAGATTTATTGAATACTCTCGATTTGCTGAACACTATGTTTCATCTGAACCCAAAAAGATAGAAAGGTACATTTGGGGTTTGAAACCCTCAATCATAGAGTTTGTAATTTCCATGAACCCCAATACCTTTTCGTTCACGGTAGATGCGACTGAAGTAACTGAACGAAATAACAACCGGCAACCAGAAGGAAAAATTGCAGAGAAAAGAAAGTGGGAGGGGCCTTCATCTTTTCGAGGGCCAAAAACTGTAAGATATGATAATAGATCTGAGCAGAAGATAAGTGAGAAAGTCTGCTAACAATGCCGACAGGTTCATCAGGTTGAATGTAAGATGGACCCAAGAAAATGTTATAAGTTTGGTGAAGCAGGCCATCTGTCTAGAAGTTGCCCGGCTAATCGAAGGTGTTTTAACTGCAATTCTCCGGATCATATTCGACTAAATTGTCCATTGTTAAATACTTCGTAGTTAACAATGGGGAGTAACGCGTTGGGTACTCGGGGAAGGCCTACAGTAAACAGAGGAGGGCAAGGAGGGGCGTGGGGACGGTCTTTCCAGATGACTAAGAACGAGGTAGAAGCATCACCGGATGTAGTAACAGGTACTTTCCTTCTGAATTCAGTACGTGTTAAGGTGTCATTTGACTCTTGTGCAAACTTTTCGTTTGTATCACCACTGTTTGCTCAAACTGCATGTCTGAATTCTGTGTTACTTGATGATGAATTAGTAGTTGATATTGCTGATAGTCAGGAAACTGTTACTAGTATGTTCAATAATTGTATTACTGTTATTGAGGGCTGTGAACTCCCGATTCGGTTATTTCCTATGTCAATGAAGGAATTTGATGTAGTGGTGGGTATGGACTGGTTGGCAAGGTATTAGGCTAGTATTGTTTKTAATCAGAATTACTCTGCCAGACCAAGGAACAGTTGTTATTTATGGTGACCGTCAGAATCACCATACAAGTATTTTGACAGTAATGAAAGCTCAGAAAAGCATTCGGAAAAGGTGCAAGGGATGTTTGGCGTATGTAATTTATATGAAGAAAGAGAAAAGAAAAGAGGAATCGATTTCGATTGTTAATGAATATCCAGAAGACTTATCTGGATTACTGTCGGATCGAGTAATTGAATTCCGAATTAATCTTGTACCAGGGGCGACACCAGTAGCAAAGGCACTGTACCGGTTAGCTCCATCTGAATTGAAGGAATTGGTTGCACAGTTGAAAGATTTAACTGACAAATGATTTATTAGACCCAACACTTCACCTTGAGGTGCTCCGGTCTTATTTGTCAAGAAGAAAGATGGGTCTATGCGAATGTGTATAGACTATCATGAAATAAATAAGTTGACAATCAAAAACAAATATCCTTTACCAAGGATTGATGACTTGTTCGATCAATTGGTGGGAGGAAGCTATTTCTCTAAGATTGATTTAAGGTCAGGGTATCATCAGCTCAAAGTTAGGAAAGAAGATGTTGCCATACTAACATTTAGAACTGGGTACGGGCATCATGATTTATGCCGTTAGGCTTAACTAATGCGTCCCAACCTTTATGGATTTGATGAATAGGGTATGTAAGAAATATCTTGATAAATTCGTTATTGTATTTATTGATGATATTCTTATATACTCTAAGACTGAAGAAGAACATGCAGAACATCTTCGACTGATATTGGAATTGTTAAAAAGGGAAAAGTTGTATTTCAAGTTGTCTAAATGTAAGTTTTGGTTAAGAGAAGTCCACTTCCTGGGTCTTGTCATCTCAGAATTAGGAGTAAAAGTAGATCCAGCGAAAATAGAAGCAGTTGCAAGATGGGAAGCTCCAAAAACCCCTTCTGAAGTCCGAAGCTTTTTCGGATTGGCAAAATATTACCGTAAGTTCATTCAGGACTTTTCTAAAATAGTTGTGCCATTGACCAAATTGACTCGGAAGAACATTAAATTTCAATGGGAAAAAAGAAAAACAAGAAGCTTTTCAATTATTAAAGGATCATCTTTGCAGTGCACCAGTATTGACTCTACAAGATGGATCTGAAGACTTTGTGGTTTATAGCGATGCTTCAAAGTTAGGGTTAGGATGTGTTCTGATGCAAAGAGGAAAAGTGATTTCTTATGCGTCAAGACAGTTGAAAGATCATGAGAAGTAGTATCCAACCCATGACATGGAATTAGCTGCAGTGGTGTTTGCTCTGAAAATTTGGAGACATTATCTTCTGGGAACAAAGTGTTAGATTTATACTGATCATAAAAGTTTACAACATTTGTTCAGTTAAATATGCGACAGCGTTGGTGGATTGAACTGGTAAATGACTATGATTGTGAAATCCTCTACCACTAAGGAAAAGCTAACGTGGTGGCTAACGCTTTGAGCAGGAAATAAAAGAGTGGAACCATTAAAGCTGTGGCAATGAGAATGAATTTGCTCCCTGACATTCGTAAGGAAATTCAGAGATGTCAACAAAAAGCTATGAAAGAAGAATTTGTTAAGACAGAAAAGTTGGGTAAGATGATTTCAACCTTGGAACAGAATGATGAAGGACTAATGTGCTTTCAAGGGCGAACTTGGGTACCATGTTTTGGAGACATCTGGAACATTATATTAAATGAAAGCCATATGTCCTGATACTCTATTCATCCAAGCACCAATAAAATGTATAGAGATTTGAAACCTTTTAATTGGTGTCCCCGGTTAAAAAGAGACATAGCTAAATATATGGAACAGTGTCTGACATGTTTGCAGGTTAAAATTGAACATCAGAAGCCTTATGGAAGCCTTCAATCTTTAGAGATACCTGTATGGAAATGGGATCACATTACAATGGATTTCGTCATGAAATTGCCTCGAACTCCAAAGGGATATGACGCGATTTTGGTAATTGTTGATCGTCTGTCTAAATCTGCGCATTTTCTACCAATAAGAGATAAGTACTCACTAGAAAAGGTAGCACAGATTTATATCAAAGAAATTGTGATCAGACACGGTGTTCCATTATCTATTATTTCTGATAGAGATATTCGGTTTACTTCAAAGTTCTGGGAAGGATTGCAGAAAGCTTTGGGGTCTGAAATCCGACTAAGTACAGCTTATCATCCATAGACTGATGGGCAGAGTGAAAGAATTATCCAGACTCTTGAGACATGTTGAGAAGTTGTATTATTGACTTTGGGGGATCGTGGGAAGATCACTTGCCATTGATAGAGTTTGCATATAACAATAGTTACCATTCCAGCATCCAAGCGGCACCGTATAAAGTTTTGTATGGATGTAAATGTCGAACGCCGTTGTGTTAGAACGAGGTGGGTGAAAGACAGCTGACGGGTCCTGAGATTGTCCAAGAAACTTCTGAGAAGATTGAACAGATCCACGAAATAATCAAAACAGCACAAGATCGCCAGAAAGGTTACGCTGATAATCGTCGAAAGCCAATTGAATTTGGTGTAGGTGATTTTGTCATGTTAAATGTTTTTCCATGGAAGGATGTCGTCAGATGGAAAGAAGGTTAAGCTCAGTCCAAAGTATGTGGGACCGTTCAGAATATGTAAGCGAATTGGGCCAGTAGCATATCAGTTAGAGCTGCCAGAAGAACTGAGTTTGATTCAAAACACTTTTCACGTGTCGAATCTGCAGAAATGTTTAGCCAATCCAAGTCTAGCTATCTCGATGCCAGATATTAAATTAGATAGTATGCTGAACTTTGTGGAAACACCAGAAGCTGTAATTGACCGGAAGATCAGGGTGTTGAGAAACAAAGAGATAATTCTGTAAAAGGTTCAGTGGAAGTTTCACAAAGGACCAGAAGCGACATGGAAATTGGAGTCAAACATGGGAATTGGCTCTTTGATATGATAACCAGATCTTGGTTGTCACCTGAGGTAATGAATATGTGATTATTTGTTATATGTGATTACGTGACAGCATGATAAATTGAAACATTTGATCATGTTAGTATGTGAGAATGTGCATAATGTGAATACATGAATAAGGTTATGTGTATGTGGGAGCGCATATGCATGCATGATATATATATATATATATATATACACACATGCATGAGTATGGATGCATGGGTTATGTGTATGTGTGAGTACAGCGGACCTTTCCTTTTAGGGAAGGGGTATAAAAGGAGGGTAAGACCTCCATTTACTTCTCTTGCCATCTTTGAAATAAATTGAGCGATTTAAAGCGTGTGTTGACCGGATTTCCTTATTTGGAATTACAAAAAGATTGATTTCAAAAAGATGAGTGATTCTTACTGCTTTTAACTCTTCATGGTTGTATAATTGAGTGTAGAACTTTACTTTTGATATAAAAGTTATCCGCTGGAGTGTTTTCCGGACTAGCCATAAACTGCACAAGTGTTAAGCGATTTAACCATAAACCGGACACGGGTTGGGCGATATAAGCCCTAAACCGGTTAAGGCTTAAGCGATTTATAAATAAAACGCTTGGTGAGTGTTGTCCAGATTAGACTTAAACCGATCAAGTGTTAAGCGGTTTAGTCTTAAACCGGACAAGTGTTGAGCGATTTATGATCATTGAGTTTATATCAAGTATTTTGAACGGAGAAGTAGGAATACGACTAGAGGTGTCTGGATTGTTAAATCGGACAGATTATAAAATGTTATTCGGATTTGGTAAACCGGCCAAGGCTTGACCGGAGATAAAGTCCGGCCAAGCCTATGTTGACCGGATTTGCACTTTGTCTTGTGAAATGTTTATATAAATTTTTATTTTAATCATTTTTATATAAAATGGGAAATTTTGATAAAAATGGTTTTGAACTGATAATATTCCATTAGAACATTCATGACTACGGTCGGTTCTAATTAGAATTGTTTTAAAACGTTTTGTTAAAGAAATAAGGATGGCATATCAAAGAGAGGTGTACCATGGGATAAGGGT
>NW_020202692.1:11202-13139 GCF_001531365.2 Cynara cardunculus var. scolymus
GGAGGAAATAACAGGTTTGGCCTGAAACTTTAAATAAACCTTGTTTAATTGGAAAGGTTTAAAGTGGGATTATATGAAACCTGGTTGATTCAAACCTATAAAGGTTTGGAGTATGTTACTTGAATAGCTGAATGTTTGGCTTGAAAAATGGAAAGGTACTGGTATTATGTCCTTATTTGTTCATATATTTGTTATATATATAAAAAGTTATTTTGTACAAAGTCTTGGTGATTTTCACCCTGCAATAACATAAATAGGGTAACTCACTAGACCTTTCGGTCTAACCCACATTTTGTGATTTTAAATATGTATTGCAGGAAGTGCTGAAGGTAAGGGGAAAGGGAAAATGTGATAATTTCCCTATATATTTACCTGCATGAAGATTGGATGATGATATGTATAGTTTTGATAGATGATCATTGACTAGTACAAGAATTTGCATTTTGAATTTTTGAACCATGTATTTCATACTGGTAGATTCTTGTATTAAGGGACCTGAATGATGTATAAACATGTATTTCCTGTATGAAGTATATGTTACATGCAATTTGTGCTATGGGGTGTTACAATTTCTATGACAATCTTAGATGACTTGATGTAGACTCGGAAGGCTTTAGACTTCAACGAATAACCAATAAAATAGCCTTCTTTCGCCTTCTTATCGAATTTTCCGAGATTGTCTCGATCGTTAAACACAAAGCATCTGCATCCAAAAACATGGAAATTTTTTACATTAGGCTTTCTTTTATTAACTCATAAGCAGTTTTATTAAAATGTTTGATGATGATCGTTCTATTCTGCGTGAAACAGGAGGTAGACACTACTTCAGCCCACAAATACAGAGGTAGACCAGAGTAAGACAACATAGTCCGAGCAGCCTCGACTAATGTTCTATTTCTTCTTTCAATAACTCCATTTTGTTGCGGAGTTCGAACAACAAAAGAGTTGAGAGAAATCCCAACGGTTTGAAGATAACTTTGAAGGGTCTCATTTCTAAAAGCAGTCAGAGTTGGAAAATTAGTTGCATAAAGATTACCATAAGATTCAACTCTTATCACCTCTATCCCTTTAGAGTCAAAATTCACACAACCATTAACAAAGAATTTTACATCAAACCTATTATCATAGAAATGATTTATGCTCAAAAGATTATGCTTTAAACCTTCAACATATAAAACATTCTTGATCGTGACAATGTCGTTTGATAATGTTTCTTAACCTCTCACAAATTGTCACGCCCCGCTAAAGCGGAAACACGAGATGTAAGAGGCAAGCGAGTCACAGCAACAATTAATAAATAACACTTTTCAATTTTTCAAAATAAAATGAGTTTAACATCATAACCAAAATTTTGACAAATACTTCTTTTACAAAAGCTTCCATTGCGAACTTAATCAGTTTTCCACAAGTATGCTCCCAAAATACTTCATTTTCTTACTTGTTACCTGAAAAGCATGGAACATAAAACGAGTCAACTACAAGTTGGTGAGCTCACAGGTTTTCACATGCATAAAACAATTTAATGCACAAACCAAATATTTACAAACTTATGCGAATCTTTTGCACTTAATAAATGTAAATCTTTCACGATGTAAAAACTTAAGACGCTACTAAGCCTTACCTGACCAACTTGCCCCATTATTTTACGAACGACCAAAAGTAGCCCGTACACTTACTTAGGTCCCATAGTTCGTAGATGTACTAATTCAGCGATGGTCCAAATTCCACATGATTAGACAAGAAAACATATGTAATGTGCACCCCTTTCTGGGTGGGACTGTCAACACAATAGCGGCTATCCACAATACCACGACCCGGGGACGTGCCCGAGTTAACAAGTAGCATTTACGGACGGGGACTTTATTTGGAAAATATACTCTCAAGCACATCAATTTAGCATTTATTTCAAAGTGCAATAACAGTCAATATTTCATGAC
>NW_020202692.1:13529-14633 GCF_001531365.2 Cynara cardunculus var. scolymus
AGTTCCTTAGCCCAATGGTTTCAAACAAAGCTTGACTAAGCAGTTCCTTAGCCTAATGGTTTCAAACAAGTAACATGCATAGTTTGCTTAATCTCATCCTTTTTTCCCCAAAACAATAAACAAAGCGTTAAAAGTGGGGCCATGAGAACTCACTTGCAAATCGATGAATATCTGAGGGTTTGATGATGTCTCAAGCGTTGAACGTCCTGCCCTAACCTTCCTAAACTGTCCAACGACCAGAATTTAGATTACCTAAAGGTTCTCGACAGAGATATAGTCAAGTTATATCCTATGCAATGCCAATGAATTTTATGAATTAAAGTTGATATTTTTATTAATTTTTCTAAAAATGTATATTTTGAAATTAGACCCTTCATACAAAAAGCTGTAATTTGGACAAAATATAAATTCTAAATCTGACATTTTTGTTTCCACAAATAATAGCCCAAAAAAAGAACCTTCTATACCTCTTTTTTATGACCAAATTTTATATCTACAATAAAAGGAAGTTAAACAGACTTTTTTCAAATTTCAAGAACTGAAGATAGATTTAGGGTAATCATCATTACGCTATCCTTTTTGAGTGACACAACCCCCAAATCAGATTGCACACTCTTCGAGTGACAGTCATTTGGAGTTTAAACTCATCATTTTTCAAGGATTTTAACACCATTTTCAGGCTATCAAATTAAGTTTAATCTCCAGAAAGAATATATCCCGATTCCATTGAGTTTTGAGAAAGATAGAACAGATTAAAGATGCATGCAAGATTCCATCATACTTCAAAACATAACCTTACATGCTCAAACTTCGCATGCAATAGGTTTCCTCCTACTTCGGAGTTCAAAGAACATGGATCATAGATTATTATCCTTTTTGAAGACATTTTCATGTCTTTGATGAATAATCTCCCCTCTTTTAATTCTCCAGGATTTTTAACTTCAAGATCAAGATGCGGGTTTAGGAAGACAAAAAACTTGAGTTATTTTATAAAAAKGTGAGATAACTAGGATCATACCTTTTCTTGAAATCTTGAGTATTCTTCAAGATTGACAGAATTTTTAGAAGCTTGCTTGTGGGAATCGGCTGGAGGGTGATTTCTTT
>NW_020202692.1:14903-19255 GCF_001531365.2 Cynara cardunculus var. scolymus
AAAAAAATAATTTGGACAAATAAATGAGACTTTTGCATTTTAATTTAAACGTTTATAATGTCAACTTTATTTTATTTAGAGCATTTCAAAAATATTTGGCATTACACAAGTTAGCTTTATTTGATCTCCTACCAAGGCGTGATCTTTCAAATAAGACTTGGGAGCTAATCTAGATAAATTCTAATCATTAAAACTAGATCCTATAAAAACATTATTTCTAAATATAGGATCTATAATAAAATGCTAACCTGAGACTCCAAAATGACATAATGTCACAGTCTCCCATGTCAGAAAAATTTCGTCCCGAAATTTATTTATCAACCTAGATTAGGACTTGCTTGTAAACAAATGAGAATATTTGTTTTTCATGAAATCTTCTCTTTCCCACGTGAACTCAGACCCATGCCTTGAAGTCCAATAACTTTCACAATTGGGATTCTACTACGCCTCAATTGCTTGTCTTTGTAATCAAGGATTTCAATTGGTTGTTCAATGAAACGTAATCGTTCATTAATTTGAAAGTCTTCCAAAGGTAGAACCAATGCGTCGTCAGTTAAACACCTCTTGAGGTTTGATACATGAAATGTATCATGGATGACACTCAACTCTGGGGGTAAACTTAGTTTATATGTGTTGGGTTCAAGTTAGAGCGTTAAAGTTGTATTCAAGTTTCTCCTTAGAATAGCTTTATTTTGTAATAGTGTAGTTTTACTATTCCTAGTATAAATAGTATTTCCCTTTGTAATTGTCATTAACCAAGTCATTAGCACAATTGTAATCAAGATTAGAGCTATAAATTTCTCTCTCTCAATCCAATCAATCTTTGATAATTCTCTCTCTACTTTTATGTTCATCTTGATTCTTGAAGATCATATCATGTTTTTATGATTTCTGGACTTCACAATTGGTATCAAAGCAGAGTATGCACGAAATCAGGAGAAGAAATCAAGTTTTTGAACAATTTTTTTCTGAAATTTTCTTGTGTTCATCTTGTTCTTATTTTTTTCTTGTGTTTGATCCAAATTTTTCTTAAAATTTTGTGTTTTCGTGTTAAAACCATGATCAAACTGTTCGTAATCGTGTTGTGAATCTTTGTTATTCACAAACTTTTGTGATTTGATCATTGCATTCCAAGATTTTATCAGATTTTGTGTTTTTAAAAAAAAATTGTGTTCTTATTTTTTTAAAATTCCAGTTTTTTTGATCCATTTTATTAAAAATTTCTTTTGTTTTTGTGTTTTGTTTCTAAATCTTTCAAGAGTCCATCGTTTTAGGCTCATTAGTCAATAGTCCAACAGTCTTGATTCCTCTATTCATCTTGATAGCACAATTTTTTTAGTTTTCTTCTAATCGCAGGTTACCTTCTTTGGTTTCTACCTTCATCACTCAACCACGGCCTAATCACTCAAGATCGCTATCTAAATCGCTCAATAGCTGGAAATTGGCTTGACCGGATGTCTATATCGCAGAAAACTTGAGCAATTAAAGGTATTGCAGTGAGCGGATAAGAGTATGGAGACTTTGATTTTCATTTAAACCAAGTGGGTGAGCGATTGATTGACCGATCTAGGTTTACCTTTGAGCGATTTAAGTTTACTCTTGAGCGGACATTTGACCGGATTCGATCATCTGGTGACCATATACTTGATCGATTTAGGTTTATTCTTGAGCGGATAAGTCTCCGGATAGGTAAATCGTTTAGGTTAATCAGAGTATTAATTGTTCAAATCAGAAGGTAAGTTTCACTCAATCGATTTAAAACAGTGGTGACCGGACTAGTGTCCGGATAGATAAATCGCTTGGTAAATCAATCAAGGCTTCATCGGATTTCATCTACATCGCTCAATTCCTTAGCCAGATTCAAGAATGGATTCAAAGTAAATCGCTCAAAACAGCTCATCCGGTTTACTAAATCGCAGGTAATCGGACAAAGATACGATTGATTTCTCCTAATCCACTCACTGCCTCATCAAATTTCTTGTTTGATTTTGACTTGAAGTTTATCAATTTTGACTTAAAGTTTCTCAGATTTTGGTTTATATCGTTCAAAGGTTAATTGCTTATTTGACCTCTCTAAACCAGTTTTGTTCTAAATTGATGATTGTATTGTTCAACCTAAATCGCTCAAGACATTGTGGATTTGAGGCCAGTTTTTGATCAACTTGTAGTCATTCATATATGTTTAACCTAAATCGATCACTGTTGTTACCTATAGTATCCGATTTATGCAGACTATCGCTGCCTATTTCATCCAGGTTTGAATTTAATTGTGCATCAGTTTGAGGTTAATCGGTCACTGTCTTAGTTGATTTGTTGTTTGAGTGAGTTGTTAACAGATTTCAGCAAAGATATTTGAGCATAACTCAACATTAACCTGTCTTGAAGAAGAAAAGAAGAATTTTATACAAGCTGCTGCTGCTTGTTTTTAGAAGATAAGAAAATGAATGAAAAGAAGTTGATTTACATTCGATCACATTGTTTGCAACGTGTATGCTTTATGGATTTATATGTTTCATTTCCTGCTGCCTTGCGAGATAAAAGTATAGACAGGTTGTTGAGGAACTATAGACAGCTCAACAAGGATCCAGGAGTGTGTTTTATGCAGTCATATTCATGAATTTTTCTGTCATATTACCTGTGAAAGTATTCTTAAACTGTTTAGTGAGCAGTTTAGAATCTGGTTGTTGAGCTGATTAGTGTTTGAGTTAGCAGAATTCAAACTATTTTTCAAAATTTGTTTGTTGTCATAGCACTCAAGTGTCCTATTTTGTTTCATCTTGACAACTTCTATTAGCTTCATAGGTACATTACATTAACATTGAGCTTCTTGCTGTTGGGGTGTGTTTGTGAATTTGAGGATTGGAACAAAAGCAGATAAAATATGTGTATGGAAATCTCCTGCCAATTGAAACTATCTGAGTTGATTAAAGACTGTTTTGTTAAGCAGTATGTTTTGAACGGACTTGACAGTATTCTAAGACTGTTAAGATTGTACAGTTTAGGCTGGTTCTTGAACATTTTACAGCCTCTTAATGACCGAAGCTTATTCAATTTTGGTTGGATTTGTTGCTTGTTGTAAGAAGTATTCTCTGCAGGTTCTGTGGTTGTTCTTTATTGTACAAACCATACACAATTTTCTGTCTTGGCTGATTTGAAACAGTGCTGATTCGAGCTATCAATACTTCTATCCTTGATTTTTGACTAACTGCAACTTTCTGTTTTGACACATTTCAAAATTTGACTTGGCTGTTTAAGCAATACACAGCAGATTGTTTTGGTTCAAGATTAAATCACATAGCATCTGTTACCAGCTTCTCTATTTTCAAGTTTGCTGTCAATCAGGACGAAGCACAATCAGAAACTACTAGAGGAAGCCGCACAGATACCTATTGGTTGTGAATCAAGGATTGTAACAGCTCTTACACGCTACCATTTGATTTGACCAAGAATTTCATTTGGTGTAATCATATTAAGGGATTTTGTTGCAGTTTTAATTAGTTTGTAATTGAGTCATATTCTTGAACTGTTTGGTATTTGTGGTTTCTGAGTTTTAGTTTTGTTTAGATTGTATTTTTTTATCATTTCGTTTATCTGTTTGTGTTTTTAAATTGTTTGAGAATTTTTGAACTGTTTTCTGTCGTGTAAACTATTTTTATCAGTTTAAACTGTTTTGACTGCTTTTAACAGTTTTTAACTGTTTTCAACAGTTTTGACTGTTTTTACTGATTTTTTACAGTTTTTCGTCGATTTGTTTTTTTTCTGAATTCTCATCAGTTTTAGTGTATTTTGTTTGTTTTCTTTTTGAGCTTAATCGTCTTTGATTTTTTTTTATCTGATTTCACTACATAGATCCTATATCTGATCAATCAATGTTTAAAATGGCAGCCGAGTACGAGAGAGATTTGAGAGAGCTTAAAGAGAAGAACAATAAACTAAATCTTCAGTTAAACAAGAACATATCGTGGACAATAAGTCTGACTGGCTATCTTGAGAGAAAGAAAGAAGAAAAAAGAGTTTTGCAAGAAAAGCTGAGTGCTCTGATGAAAACTTGTGTTGATCCAGAAGAGACAGATAGGTTAAACAAACAGATTGAGGACTTAACAACTATAGTGCATAACTCTGAAAGTGAATTGTTTGATGTAAGGAATTTACTGGAGTTAGAGAAAGGAAAGGTTTTAGAGGCTGAAAAGGTTTTGAATGCTGAAAGGAAAGTTTTAGAGAAAGAAAAGAATAAGATTAAAGAGATTGAGAAAAGATTTGATTCTGAACGAAAATCCTTTGAGAATAAGATTAACTCTCTCGAGCTGAACGCAAAGATGCTGTTAAAGCAAATCTCGGATTTTGAGCAGCTT
>NW_020202692.1:19825-21231 GCF_001531365.2 Cynara cardunculus var. scolymus
TATAATTGTTCCTATTCGAACAGTTATTCAAGTAGTCCTAAATCTAATGTTTCTAAGAACTATTCTCCTTCTAATCAGTATTATCAAGGGTATGTTATTGGATCACTCAATTACTCTTCAAAGATTAAAAGCATTTGGGTTAACAAGTCTAAATATGTTTTATCTCATACACCTGTTGTTACTAACAATCTTCCTTGCATTGTGAAATCCACTAATGACCTGATCAATCTTAGCAAGAGAAGGATTATGTACTCAACATGCAGAACCAATAATTTTGTCAATAACAAAAGGTTCAACAGGTGGTATGGAGATAATAGTTATCAAAACAACTGGAAAGGTAAGAACAGGTATGATCAAAATTTCTGGTACGATTCATATTTTATTCCTGATCATCCTGTTAATAGTGCTGAAAAGAAAATACCTTATAGAAATAAATGGTTTGGTAATTACAACATACCTCAACCAGTTACTAACAAAATTGGACCCAAGTTCGTTTGGGTACCAAAATCTAATTAATCTGGTTTTGCAGGTGTGTCAAGTTTGTGCTGATCAGAATATCATTTCAATGATACACCATTTATTCCAAATGAGGCTTCTGAACATTTCAGTTCAAGACCCGTGCTTTATCGAGTGTGGTTTCTAAACACTCAGTTTAGAACCCGTTCTTAAAATGTTTTCTTCAAATTTTTTAATTTTTTGAGCTTAACTGATTCATTACTTAAATCTGTTTTCTAGGGGGAGTCTCTAGAATTTTTGAATAAATGTTTTTGAAAATGAAACTGGTTTTTTTTTTAAACGAGTACATTCTTTGAACAGGTATTTTCTAAGATTTTACTTGTGTAATTTCTCATCGTACATAACTCCAATACTTGTTTCAGCTATTCTTCAAACTGTTATTATCACGTCTCTTATACGAAAATCATTTTCGGTGATAATACACTCGTTTGTATTCAATTTTGTTTTCTGATATTTTTTTTACATTGATTCATATACATTCATTTTTTTTAATATCAAAATCTTTAAACTTGTTCTTACAGGATGTTCATTCATTTCTCTCGTATAAATTGAATAATCGAATCGTTGTCGCATAATTCTTTCATTAATTGTGCTTAAAGCCAAATTTTTTGATCAAATTTTTTATCTGATCATTGTGCTTTAAAGAAATAATATTTTTAATCAACCATTGTGATCAAATGTGCATAATGCTAAATTTTAGGAGGGACTGAGTGCTTATCAGAAATAGCTCTATGGAATGTCAAAACCGACAGACCTACCCAAGAGGACAACCATATCTGAGTGAGCTTAAATACAAAAGGGTTTGTGTGCCGAGACTAAAATGCAAAAGAGAGGGGTAGTTGTTGTGAGCTAAAAGAATTGACGAGAGTTGTGTCAGGATTAAAAGAATA
>NW_020202692.1:22241-25320 GCF_001531365.2 Cynara cardunculus var. scolymus
AAGATGACATAATGTGCTTAATGTTTCAAAGTTCAAACAAGACTCAAAGTGCAGAATTTCTTTCAAATCAGAATACAAAGGGGGAGAATGTTAAGACTGAAAATCAGTATTAAATTATATTCGTCTTGAAAGTTAAATATTGTCTATAATTGTAAAAGTCATCATGTTTGACTTTTCTCAGGCAGGTTTGACTTTGACTATGTTTAAAGGTTTGACCCTATAAATAGGGTGTTGTCTTTGTAACTGGTAGAAGATATAGCTCATTTGTAAAACACATTACGTAATAGAGAGTTTGACTGAGTATTGAATGTTTGACCTTTTCTCTCAAAGTATATCATGTGATCTTGAATGTTTGATCTGAGATTCTGCCATAGTTATGAAGATTGAAGATTGATCATCAAAAGTGGGACACACAATATGCAACTGGTCCTACTCTTTCAAGTATTTCAAATGGACCTACATACCTTGGGCTAAGCTTCTCTTTCTTTCTGAAACGTACAATCCCTTTCCAGGGAGATACCTTTAAAAAGACTTTATCACTCACTTGAAATTCCAATGGTTTCCTTTGATTATCAGCGTAGCTTTTCTGACGATCTCTAGCAGCTTTAAGCCTTTCCTGAATGATTGAAATTTTGCCAGTTGTCTCCTGGATAATGTTAGCCTAGTTAGCTGTCTGTCACCAATCTCTAACCAGCTGAGTGGGGATCTACACTTACGCCCATACAAGGCTTCATATGGTGCACACTGGATACTGGTGTGATATCCATTGTTGTAAGAGAATTCAACCAATGACAGATGAGTATCCCAACTACCCCCAAAATCTATTACACAGGCTCGTAACATATCCTCCAGCGTTTGGATTGTCCTTTCCGTTTGCCCATCCGTCTGAGGATGATAGGAAGTGCTCAAGTCCAGCCTTGTGCCTAGTGCCTTTTGAACTGATTGCCATAATCGCGAAATAAAACGTCTATCTCTGTCTGATATGATGGATATAGGTACTCCATGTCGCGATAGGATTTCATTGATATACAACTGCGCAAGCCTTTCTATACTAAAGTCTTCTCGAATAGGTAAAAAGTGTGCGAATTTCGTAAGTCAATCCACTATGACCCAAATTGAGTCATATCCTTTCCTGGTTCTAGGTAACTTTGTAACAAAATCCATGGATATCTGATCCCACTTCCATTGGGGAATCTCAGGTTGCTGAAGAAGACCAGATGGTTTCTGATGTTCAGGTTTTATCCTTGCGCAAGTTAAGCATCGACTTACGTACAAGGCAACGTCCTTTTTCATTCCTGGCCACCAGTAATAGTCTTTTAGCCCTTTGTACATCTTATCAGATCCTGGGTGAATAGAGTATCAGAGCGATGTGCTTCCTCTAGGATTGTTGACCGAAGATTGTCGTTCCTTGGGATCCAAACTCTATTTCTGAAGTAACGCACCCCATCTTCTCGAATTTCAAATTCCTTTTCTAAGTGATGCAAGGTCTCGTTCTTCAGATTCTTCGGTTTCAACGCCTCTTCTTGTGCTTCAAGAATTTTCGTTTTTAAGTTGGTTTGAACCAACATTCCCATGGCTCGTGCCCTTGACGGTTTCAACCTTTCTTTCCGGCTTAAGGCGTCTGCTACCACATTAGCTTTTCCCGGGTGATACTTTATTTCGCAATCATAATCATTGAGAAGTTCGACCCACCTTCGTTGCCTCATGTTCAACATCATTTGATCTAGTATATGTTGAAAGCTTTTATGATCGGTGAAAATGATGCATTTGGTGCCGTAAAGATAGTGCCTCCAAATCTTAAGTGCGAATATTACTGCCTCCAATTCAAGGTCATATGTAGTATAATTCTTCTCATGCACTTTAAGTTGCCTTGAGGCATATGCAATGACCTTGTCTTTTTGCATTAGCACGCATCCTAAGCCTTGATGCGATGCATCGCAATAAACCACAAAGTTTTCCAAACCCTCTAGTAAGGATAAAATAGGTGCATTGCATAGTCTCTACTTAAGAGTCTCAAACGCTTCTACTTGTTTCTCACCTCAAACAAATTTCTTATCCTTCTGGGTTAAGGCTGTGAGTGGTTGTGCAATTTTCGAAAAGTTCACGATGAATCGCCAATAATAACCTGCCAAACCAAGAAATTGACGTATTTCTGTAGGAGTTCTTGGGGCTTCCCATTTCCTAATAGCATCAACCTTTGCAGGATCTACCTGAATTCCTTTTTCATTGATTATATGACCAAGAAATTGTACTTCACGAATCCAGAATTTGCATTTAGAAAATTTTGCGTACAATTTATGGTTTCGGAGTAGCTCCAAAATTGTCCTCAAATGTTGCTCATGATCCTCCCTGCTACGTGAATAAATTAATATATCGTCTATGAAGACGATTACAAATTTATCCAGATATGGTCTACAGACTTTATTCATTAGGTCCATGAAGACAGCCGGTGCATTGGTTAACCCGAATGGCATAACCAGAAATTCGTAATGACCGTAACGAGTTCTGAAGGCTGTTTTGGGAATGTTCTCTTCCCGAACCCTCACTTGGTGGTATCCAGATCGTAGATCAATCTTGGAAAATATGCCGCTCCGTGAAGTTGATCAAACAGATCATCAATTCTAGGGAGAGGGTCTTGATGGTCAACTTATTAAGTTCCCTATAATCAATGCACATTCGCATTGACCTATCTTTCTTTTTAACGAACAAAATCGATACACCCCATGGCGAGTAGCTTGGTCTTATAAATCCCCTGTCTAATAACTCCTGGAGTTGATTTGACATTTCTTGTATCTTTGATGGTGCCAAACGATATGGTGCCTTTGCCACTGGGGCAGCTCCAGGAATTAAGTCGATACCGAACTCAACTTGTCTTTGCAGGGGTAGTCCTGGTATATCCTCAGGAAATACGTCAGAAAACTCCCGAACTACAGGGAAATTCTCAATACTTTTCTCCTTGACCTTCCCATCAATCACATGTGCCAGAAATGCAGCGCAATTCTTCTTCAAGTACCTTCGCATCTTCATGCAGGATACTATCTTAATTTTTCGTTCTGACTTGTCTCCTTGAATTACAATT
>NW_020202692.1:26315-30925 GCF_001531365.2 Cynara cardunculus var. scolymus
CTACTTATATAGGCAATAAATCATGATAATCTGAATAAGATTAGCATTATCCAAAATAGGATTAGCCTTATCCAGAATAGGATTCTGAAGATAGTCGTCTTGAAGGACCAGAGGATAGACAGACCACAGAGGCTCTGGTCCACCAGAGGCTCTGGTCAATACAACCAGAGGCTCTGGTGTCTCTAACAGAGGCTCTGGTTTAGATGTCTTCACAGAGGCTCTTGTTATCTTCACAGAGGCTCTTGATCTTTTTACAGAGGTTGGTCTTCTTCCAGACTTAGACGTTTTGGCAAAAAGCATCTTCAGATGTTCCATTCTTAGCCCCGATTGCTTAATAAAAATTTTTGAGATAATTATTAGGATCAATTTGATACTAACAATCTCCCCCGAAAGTTTTATGAAGCAAGCATCTTCATGAAGTCTTCAGGTCTTCTGCCCTCTGCTTTCTTGAATGAAGTTTAGAGTGCTTGGTCTGGATGGAATTTTCAAGCTCCCCCTGAATGTAGCTCTTTGTTCTTCATTTTCAACTCTTAGATCAAATTAGATTCAATGTGAATGCAACACCACTAATTGCACAAGATGCAGCTTTAATCTGCCCACAATCCAGCACACTCTTTGAAGCACAGAATAGCCACTCACCCCAAAAGTAGCAAATTCATCCAACAAGGGATAAATAAATGTGTGAATTACTTGACAAAACAGTGCAAACAGTCTAATGAAAAAGAAACTTTCATTGAACCGCAAGTTGAGTAGGAATTCAGCTTTAGAGCTTGACACAATTAAAGATAACTTGAATAACCGAAGCAAACACCATTGAAATTGAGAAACGGAGAGAAGAATTAACATTTAAGCTTTATGACTTCAAGAAACAGCAGKTCAATTCAAAGAAAATTGACAGAATTGCTGTTAAGGGCAAAACATGAAGGAAATTGCCATAGACATGTAGGATTGGTGATTACAGGCAAAAAAAAATTAAGCTATTAAAGATTCAAATCCATAAAAAGAGAGAAGATGAAAGAATACTCAAGATATTGGCGATAAAAATATATGTTTGGCAAATAAAACGCCAATTGCCTTAGGCTGTGAGTACCATGAACTCTTGCTAAAACGCCTACRCGTAGATTTGACAAAATCAAGGTTCAATAAGTCGACTAACTCCAAGAAACNTTCCAACCTTTGAGGCCTTATGCTAATCTTAGGCTCAAAATCTAGTGATACAAAACTCCTATCTGCCCCTGAATCAAATAAAACTGATGCAAATTCTTTATTCAAAAGAAACGTACCTGAAACCATATTGGGATCATATCTAGCTTCTTTGGCTCTGATCTCAAACGCTCTGCTCCATGTCTGACCCTCTAGGTTTCCTTGACTGGTTGGTCGGGCTTGACTTGCATTTGTTCCTTGTTTCCTCCTTGGGCATACATTCCGCATATGTTCTGGGCTCCCACATTCGAAGCATAATCGCCTTCGGCAGTCCTTTGCTGTATGACCCCCTAGGTGACATCTTTGACAAATGATACAATTCCCTCGATGTGGATATGTGCATCTATTACACTTAATCGCGCCTCCTTGAGTTACAGCCTGAGTTTATGCCCCAAAATTTCCTATTACCCTTCTATTCTTGTCATACTTTCCCCCAGACCTTCGATTACCCTGTTCCTCCATCTTTCTTTTCCCCTTGGCAAATTCTCCTGACCGAATCGCATTATTCGTGAGTTTGGTGGCAATGTCTACTGCCTTATGAAGAGCTTTTGGATTTACCGAGGTAATGTTTCCTCTAATCTCTGGGGACAATCCCCAAATGTTAAAACCCAGATCTGACAATAGAACAATTTAATAAGGAAATTCAAGAGAAATTTGTAGAAGAAAAAGATGAAATTGAAATTGACGGCGCTTTCTTTATTGAATTGAAAATTACAAACTCTCAAGAACCCTAATCGACTCTCATGAGAGGTATCTGAATCTATGTTTTTACAATAAATTCTCTATTTTCTCTCGTATATTTTTCTATACCTGAACCACTACTTATATAGGCAATAAATCATGATAATCTGAATAAGATTAGCATTATCCAAAATAGGATTAGCCTTATCCAGAATAGGATTCTGAAGATAGTTGTCTTGAAGGACCAGAGGATAGACAGACCACAGAGGCTTTGGTCCACCAGAGGCTCTAGTCCTCTTCATAGAGGCTTTGGTTCAGATGTCTTCACAGAGGCTCTGGTTATCTTCACAGAGGCTCTGGATCTTTTTACAGAGGCTGGTCTTCTTCTAGACTTAGACGTTTTGGCACAAAAGCATCTTCAGATGTTCCATTCTTAGCCCCGATTGCTTAATAAAACTTTTTGAGATAATTATTAGGATCAATTTGATGCTAACACCAAATATACCTCTCGATGCGGACTTCCTCCGGTGTCACTATATGAGGTACTAAGTTTGCCAACTTATGGAATCGAGCTTTATAAGCAGCTATATTTTCTCCTTTCATTTCATGATTCCATAACTCCATTTCTAACTTCTGGAGTTTGCTTCTTAGGAAGTATTCATCCTTTAGCAATTTCTTAAATTCTTCCCAAGAAAGCTGGTTAGCCGCTTCTCGGCCTCTGGTTTGCACTAATGTATTCCAACAAGTAAGTGCCCTTCCTTGCAACAGACACGCCGCATACTCTACTTTATTTCCTTCCATACACTTACTAATGTGAAGAACAGACTCCATGCTTTCGAGCCATGACAATAGTCCTACTGCTCCTTCGGTTCCATTGAATTCTTTCGAGTTGCAAGATCTAAAGGATTTATAAGTGCATTCTCTAGCCGCCTTCGGCTCTGGATTATTTGGTTGGTTAGCATTCATGCCAGCAGCCACTTGACTGACTATGTTGGAGAGTGCGGCCAGAAGTTGTTCTGACACTAGTCGTGCAATCTCATGATTTTCTCTCCTTGGCGGCATCTTTTAAGCCTAAGTCAGAAGGGAATTTGTCATTTTTATGGCATAACAAGGGTGGTAGCTTTCAGGCGTTTAAATGATGTCAAGAGTGTTCATCGCATGGATTTTATTCAAGCATTTACATAAGCGGAATAGATTAATCTTATACATACCATGACTTGATATGAATAGCATTTTCTCAAAAATACATTATGCATTCAAGGATGTTCATAGTCACACAAAACAGGATAGTGAGTTTCTTCGCAAAAGAGTGACCATCCTATCACTAATCTTTCTTCTAGAACAACATCCATCCTATCAATATTCCCAAGATCAACATCACCATTCCACTAACTACCATCCACCTGTACAACCTCATTATTTCCCGCCTTGCTGCAACGACGGCGTCGGTGTTCCTTATCATACGCTGATGATGTGCTTCCATCACATCGGACAGGTTGTTCAAGATATGATGGTGGTATCCCAGCCGGGTCTGGTGCACTTGCGTATAAGATGCAATTCTCCTTACCAATTCTCTTTCAGCCGGATTCATGCCCTGGGTGCAGGACGCAGGTACCCCGGTCACCACTTGTGTTATCCTACTCCCCAATTGTGGTCGGGATGTCTCTCCTATGACTCTAACAGAGTCCTCAAATACCACACGTTGCGGCAGTGGAATGCTCTTCCTTGGTGTGACTCTGATCCTTGAGCCATGATAAGTTCGTGGTGGAACATCGGGTGCTAGTTGCGATGAGGGTAGGAAAGATACTTGTGGAGAGGCAGAAGCTCCACTGATCGCAGTGTCCTGCTCGTATGGGTCTATATCTTCATTATGGGCTGAGTTTCTTCTAGAGTGGCCAACTACGTAACCTGATTCATCGACTGAGTACTCACTAGAGTCGGATGACGCCATAGTGATCTGCGACTTTAATAATCTTAATTACTAAATACACCATCTTATAAATACTTAGAAATATAACCAAAGCTTCTAAACAAGGCTAAGGGTGGAAATCAAACTACTCTCAAAATATAAAACCTCTGGTTGTACTACCAGAGCCTCTGGTTCCATGACCAGAGCCTCTTGTTCAACTAAAATCCTTAGGAAAGGATTTCTCATCCATCGGTCCTCTTGCAAAMCAATGGAATTCTATTTTATCAACCGATGGTTCAACATCCACACTTAGAATAATAATGGATTTTCGTCCATCGATCCTCTGGTTTCTCATAATGCACTTATCAGAGCTTCTGGTTTCAAGACCAGAGCCTCTGGTTCAACTTCCATACTTAGAAAAGCACTAAGTAACCTATCCATCGATCTCTGATTTCCTTCTCATCAATGCTTCTGGTATATTCATGAACTCAAACAAATTTAAGGAGTTTCTATTCTTTTGTCTCTGGTCCTTTTAACCAGAGCTTCTGATACCCCTTAAACACTTGAAAATTTTATAGAATTTCTATCACATCGCCTCTGGTTCTTCTAACCAGAGCTTCTGGTCCAACAAGGACACTTAACAAGATAAGGGTTTTTCTACCCAACATTTCTGGTCCTTCTATGGCAATGGATATTGATAGTGAGTATAACACATAAAATTATGCTTTTCATAACAATTTCCTTACGGGAGCATATCTCTAGTACAACCGATTAAGTTCTTCTTATTATATGTAAGTTAAACACAGGTGATCAGGCT
>NW_020202693.1:0-1630 GCF_001531365.2 Cynara cardunculus var. scolymus
GTTTTAGCTGAGCAAGTACTCATCTCTCTGTGGATTTTCAAACCGTTTAGGTAAAGGTGTAACATATTAGAAGGCCCGACACATATCACAGAGACTCTGTTACCCTTAGGCCTCTGACAGAACTCTCTTAATAGTTCTTGTCTATTGATATGGTGTGCGTGGTTCTGTGGATAAGGGTTAGAACTTTCCATGCACGTGTCAGAAACGGGGGCACACGTCATCAATCGTGCGTCTTCCCAACACGGCGTGTCATACTTTTGAGCCGTTTCAACCCAAAACCACTCATCACGACCTTTCGTCAAAATAAACGGTTCAATTCAAAATTCCTCACTAAATACCCCTTTCCCCCCAAATGAAAAACCTTTACCACACTCATATTCTCTTGCGAACCTGCAACTTGTGAACTCTCAAGTAAAACCTGCAAACATGTCTTCCTCCTTAGTTTCAGCTCTGTCCGTCAACGTTTCAAGCGACAATGAAGTGACACAGGCTCAAGCTTTGACATCTCACGCACTGTCATTTGTCCAAAACCTTTACGAGAAGGCGTACTTGTCAAGAAGCCCAACAACTACTATTTTATTCCTTCATCAACAGGTTTTCTTGACTTCACTTTCCCCCTATTAGAAATTCTTCGCAACCATCCTCTATTCTACGCCATGTCTGCTACTAAACCCACTCCTGAGCCATATATAACCCAATTTCTTCTAAGCTCCTATATTACAACCCTAGACGACACTGGCCTGAGCATCGTTGGCTGTAACGCATCTCATCCTACAAATAAATCTTTAGTGCCAATGGAATTGAATGTGGACAAATTGCGAACTGCCCTGCGCTTACCCATACTGGAAACCCTTAATTTGAATGCATTTGCTGCAACCCCGACAGACGAGGAATTGATTCAGTTCCATGAATTCCGTTCCTATGCGACCCAAAACATCAAACGAACACAGTTCAAACGCAAAGGACTTCCTCCTATTTGGAATACCCTGTTCTCGATCGTGAACTGTTGCCTGACAGGGAAGGTTGGAAGCCACGACCAGACCTCGCACGCAATGATGTCAATCGTTTATGGGATTTACTTCAAACTAGCTCTGGATTACGCACAGCTAATATTCGAGGATATGGTTGGATTGATCAAGAAGAAATGCGCGACTCAAAGGTGAGAAAAGTCCAAGGTCAAGGCGTAGAAGAAGACCAAGGAAGACCTCAACCATCCTAACCTCATTCTACAGAGGTTCTTTGGCCTCGTCTTTGGGGATCTAATAGCAGCAAAGCTACCTTCTGTGGAGCCCAATGCACGTTTGTACCCATTCAAGGAATTCCACCCAACTGAGCATGAGTAAGGGTACAGAAGCCCCAGACCCTTATCAAAAGCCATGCTCAGGTTCCTTAGTCACGAAGATAGGAAGGCCTACAGACGTGGATTCAGGAGGCCAGAACCGGTCCCTGAAACCCCTCCACTCATAGGAATCCCCCTAGGTGAGAAAATTGAAAAAATGAGAGTAGAGGGATGTATGGAGGAGCCTGCAGAGGCTGGTAAGGTGAGTGAGGCTGGCCCTAGAATCCCAAGTCCCCCACCTAAGAAGACCAAGAAGACACAGAAGGGTGTCGACTCTTCTGTGAAGAAGAA
>NW_020202693.1:2950-4568 GCF_001531365.2 Cynara cardunculus var. scolymus
CAACTTCTCAAAGAGGCCCGAGCCTCCAACCAGGCCATAAGAGACTGCACATCACAGCTCGTGAAAGAGGGTGACACCCTTCAAAGCGAAATATTTAGAAGYGTCTCAAAGTTGAAGTGGTCGACAGAGATTGATATAAGTCACGCCTCTGTGTTTGCAGAAGAGGTAATCAAGAAAATGAAGAAGGCGGCCACCAAGATTCTGAAGAGATTGGAGAAGGCTCCCCTAGAAACTTGCAAGGCAGAAGCCACCAAACACCATGACGATCACGGAGGTGATGACCATGATCGTCATGAGGTGGACAAGAAAGCTGAGCCAAAGAAGACTTCTGCCAGACCACTCAAGATAGTGGACTCTACAGCTGCCTTGTTCTCAAAAGGCAAAGAAAAGGCACCAGAGCCTAAAGACAAAGGCAAGGGCAAGGCTGTAGAGGAATCGTCACAGAAAGGGTCGTCAAGCTCAGAGTCGCTAGTGCAGATAAACGAAGAAGATTATGACGACCCAGAGCTCCTTCAAGCATTAAAGGTGTCTCTGGCAGAGGCTCAAGCAAGAAAGGGCAGATGTCCCATCCCCAGAGCAGGAGAAGGCTCTTTATCAAAATTCCTACAAGTCCAAGGAGAAACGTCCATGGGTACGTTCGACGCTCTGCAAGGAACCGTCAAACCTATCCTTGCAGAGGGGTCAACCCAGAGGCCAATACCTGAAGAAGAGGAAGCCAAAGTGCCAGAGTCCACCACAGTAGGAAGGGTTTCTGAGATATTCGAATCAATGAGCAAGATTCCCATGCAACAAGTACGCACAGAGCCTGTTACTACTGTGGGAGAGATTCTGATGTGGAGATACTCTGCAGTGGACACAGAGCCCGTCTATGATCCAGAGCTCACAGGTATTCCTTTTGCTGATGCCAAGTTCTAGTTCTCTAAGCACACCAGGCCATGTGAGCAAGTCTTCTTAGAGCACGTGATTGTGTCACTTGAAACAATTTCTCCAAGGACCTTGCTGAAGAGGACGGTGCTCTATGCTCAATACGTTGTGAAGAGGGATGACGGCAACCTGTACACGTTCACAGATATGTGAACGTCCACAACCTCTGTGTATTTGATTTGATCTTCTTGCACAAAATACTTAACAAATACATGGAGAGGAGGTCAAGCTATGCTCTGTCGCTTAGAAGGCTTATAGAGGTCATGCGTGCACAAGTAAAGTACTACAGCCATAAGGACATCGAGATAGCAATGAGGTTAGCCCAGTCAGATCTTAAGATCACCCCTCCAAACAACAGGCCAGGAAGGATACTTAGGTGTCATCCAAACTCCATTGTTCATAACCCTGTTTTTGGGTCTGTGTTCTTGGATAAGGATAACATCCTAAGGTTCTTCATTCCGACATAAGCGAACAAATACTCAACAGAGACCCTTGAATGGGTATTCAACAAAGCAGTGGCAGAGGTGAACAAAGGGCATCTAAGGAAGGGTGAAGTGTCTGGCACTCTGGAAGCTATCAAAGTACAAGTCAACTTCAGAGAATGGATCATCAATGTGTACAGAACCTTCAAGACTGACATGCTACATGCCGTAGACGACTATCCAGACTCTGTGGTTGGATAAACTTCTGTAAT
>NW_020202693.1:4788-9252 GCF_001531365.2 Cynara cardunculus var. scolymus
AATAGTATTGGCCTAAGCAACACATTTTTGTAATTCTTTCTTTATGTAATTCTTTTCAGAGGATGAATTTTTTATCTCCTCTTGTAATTCTTTCAATTAAGTCATTTCTTGCATTAAATTGTCAATTTTTACTTTTTCATACTTAGGGGGAGATTGTTAGCTCTCATATTTCTTTTAATGTAAGAGTATAAAAAAGTGTTACTGCAAGTGTTGACAGAAGGGTTCTACCACAGAAGACCACAGAGGACCAACAACATAAGATATTCAAAATCGTACAAGTCAAGAATGACAGAACCTCTACTGTCTCTCACAGAGGTTCTGGAAACTAATCCTCTGGCATCAAGTGCTTACAAGTCATATCCAGCAGAGCCTCTAGGATGGCTCACATAGGGTCTGCAGTTTATCTTCTGTGAAGAACCACTTCTCACTACTTTACTTAGGTTTGTTAGCTGCACGTGCTAATAACGTGACTATGTTTGTAATCTGCTTTATTTGAACGGCTTAGATCATTTCACTTGTCTAGGTCATGTCATAAAAGCCGTTAGGAACTAGTATAAATAGMAGCTTAGGCCTTTGTAATTCARCGAGCTTCCCGTATTGTAATTGTCAATATTTTCAATCAATTGAAAATCATTTGAAGCTATTCTCTCGTGTTCTTCATTCTTCATTTGTGTGTTCTTGATTGATTTCTTACTCTGTTTGTTCATATATTGTTTCCGCTGCACTGTTATTGTCTAAAATATCATCCAGAGTATTTGGTTAATATCATAAGCTGAATCTAAAGGTCCTAACAGCAAGTTTGACAAAAAAGCTGATGAAGGAATCTTTCTGGGCTACTCTCAAACCGCCAAAGCCTACAGAATCTACATCAAAAGGACAAAGATCTTCATCGAAAGCATCAATGTGTCCTTTGATGACTCAACAACTATGACTTCTGGACACAACAGCTCAGAACTCGGACTTCAAAGAAGAGCATCTGATTCATCACTTGGCAAACCCAATGAATCAGAGCTAGCTCAATTATTTGAAGACATCTTCGATGAAGAAGTAATCTCTGGAAATATGTCCACTGCAAAATCTAACTCCAGAATCGATGAAGATCATGAAGTCTCCAATGCTAAAGGTACAACTCTTACAGAAATTCATGTTACTTCACCATCTACTTCTTTTGGTCTTCAGGTCACGATCAAGATCCAGAATCTAACTCTGGAGATGATCTCGTCGAGGGGGAGCAAGCAGTTCCATCAGTCAATGAAGAGCTGCATCCTGTTGCTCCAGAASCTCAATCAAGCACCAAGTGGACAAAAGATCATCCACACCACCAAATCATTGGTGATCCAACATCTGGTGTCAAGACGAGATCTGCCACAGCAAATGAATGCCTNTCATTGGTGATCCAACATCTGGTGTCAAGACGAGATCTGCCACAGCAAATGAATGCCTCTTCGCCAACTTTCTGAGCATGATAGAACCTAAGAAGATTTCAGAAGCCCTACAAGATCCAAACTGGATAGACACAATGAAAGAAGAATTACTCCAGTTTGAACGAAACAAAGTATGGTCCCTTATGCCTCTACCCAAAGGGAATACGGCCATAGGCACCAAATGGGTCTTCCAGAACAAGAAGAACGAAGATGGCATCGTAATAAGGAACAAAGCCAGGCTTGTTGCCAAAGGCTACCACTAGGAAGAAGGGATTGATTATGATGAAACATTCGCTCCCTTTGCAAGACTTGAAGCCATCAGAATGTCCTAGCCTACGCCGCTCACAAAAGCTTTAAGGTCTATTAGATGGATGTCAAGTCTGCCTTCCTCAACGGCAAACTTCAAGAAGAAGTCTACGTGCAGCAGCCTCCTGGGTTCGAAGATCCAAAACATCCAGACTATGTCTACTTTCTAGATAAATCCCTCTATGGGCTGAAGCAAGCACCCAGAGCCTGGTATGAAACTCTATCTACCTTTCTCATCAACAACGGTTTCAAAAAAGGTACAATCGATACAACTCTCTTTCTCAAAAAGCATAAAGGTGGCATCGTACTTGTTCAAATATATGTGGACGACATCATATTTGGCTCTACAAATGCAAAACATTGCAAAAAATTCTCAGAGTTGATGAAAAGTAAAATTGAGATGAGTATGATGGGAGAACTAAGTTTCTTCCTTGGTCATCAAATCAAACAAACTTCAGAARGAATTTTCATCAATCAGTCCAAATATGTGACTGGCCTTCTGAAGAAATACTCTCTCTCAAACTCATCATCGATGAGAACACCTATGGCTACAGGTGCTAAGCTTTATGCTGATCCATCAGGCAAACCTGTGGATGTAACAACCTACAGAGGCATGATTAGATCACTCCTGTATCTACCTGCTAGTAGACCAAATATAATGTTTGCCACATGTCTTTGTGCAAGATATCAATCTAATCCTAAAGAATCCCATCTCTCTACAGTCAAGACGATCTTTCGATACCTAAAAGGAACTCGATCATTGGGTCTCTGGTATCCAAAGAACTCTGGCTTTGATCTAATAGCCTACACAGATGCAGATCATGCAGGTTGCAAGCTTGACAGAAAGAGCACGTTTGGAAGCTATCAACGCTTGGGGGACAAGCTAGTAAGTTGGACATCCAGAAAACAAAATTGTGTCTTAACATCCACAGCAGAAGCAGAATATGTTACTGCTGCTAGTTGTTGTTCACAAGTTCTCTAGATGAAGACTCAGCTTAAGGACTATGGTTTCCATTATGACAAAATCCCTATCCTCTGTGACTCCAAGAGTGCCATAGCAATCTCTGCAAATCCAGTGCAGCATTCCAAGACCAAGCACATCGATGTAAGGTACCATTTTCTNGACTCCAAGAGTGCCATAGCAATCTCTGCAAATCCAGTGCAGCATTCCAAGACCAAGCACATCGATGTAAGGTACCATTTTCTGAAAGACAATGTTGAAAAAGGTAATATAGAAATGTATTTTGTTCCAACTGAGATTCAACTTGCTGACATATTCACAAAAGCTCTTGATGAGAAAAGATTTTTATTCCTAGTCAATAAGATGGGTATGCTGAATCTCACTACTTAAAGTCACTCATTAGCTTACAACGAGAGATCTTCAATATCTCATAGTTATGCCTATAAGTGATATATAAAGTTTTAGCCAGAAACTCCAAGTATCCTAAAACAGCGCCTCTGGTCGTAAAGACCTGAGCCTCTGGCTATTTAGATTTACTTGGAACAATTGTTTTTTGGCAAACAATCTTCATCACTTTTGGAACTAGAACCCCTTTGGTCCAAAACAAATACTTCGTAATTTCTACCAAGTATACTCTTACTTACCAGAGCCTCTGGTTATATAGACCAGAGCCTCTGGAATCCAATTCCTTGAATCTACATCCTATTGTGTCTCAACTTGGTCTTAACCTTTCATTCATTTCATCTCCTCATTATTCTTTATCCTTTGGAGCCAGAGCCCCTCTAGTCCAAGGCATATACTTAGTTTTCATACACTAAGTATTCTCTTCCCACCCAGAGCCTCTGGCTCCAAAGACCAGAGCCTCTGGCTTTCAATTCCTTTGAAACCAGCGCTATCAAGTTCCCATCTATGACTTGGTATAAACCACACCCCTTCTATACTATACTAGAGCCTCTGGTTCTAAAGACCAGCGCCTCTGGTCCCAAAGAGTTTCCCTCTTCTCCCTACATAGGGACTTAACCATATTTTTTCATATTTAATTTATTTGCTTTCATAACCAGAGCCTCTGGTTCTAAAGACCAGAGCCTCTGGATTCACAATCTTTGGAACCAGAGCTCCTCTGGTCTCAAAGGCTCATCCATCATAGTCTTTCATATACATTTCACCATTTTCCATTACCCATTTTATTTGCTTCACAACCAGAGCCTCTAGTTCTAAAGACCAGAGCCTTTAGCTTTGTTTTCTTTGGAACCAGAGCTCCTCTAGTCTCAAAGGCTCATCCATCATAGTCTTTCAAATACACTTCACCATTTTCCATTACCCATTTTCTTTGCTTCACAACCATAGCCTCTGGTTCTAAAGACTAGAGCCTTTGGCTTTGTTTTCTTTGGAACCAGAGCTCCTCTGGTATCGAAGACCCTTTCTTCACTTCCACTTAGCCACCTTTTATACATTCATCATCCTTCACAACTAGAGCCTCTGGTTGTATAGACCAAAGCCTCTGGTACGCCTAATTCTTCTTTATTATTTGTTTGGGGGGGAGTCTTTGAAAACTTCAAAATCCTTACTCATGCATCATTTGAGGGGGAGCAACAATTTTTATCTTCACATTTTTTATGTATTTTTCATCCAGAGCCTCTTGCCACCTAAATGCTACATATATATATTTAACCAGAGCTCCTCTGATTCTATATAATGGATTAACAATGCTTATCTAGAGCCTCTGGCTTGTTATCCAAGGCCTCTATATCATGCAATCCAACATTACATCCA
>NW_020202693.1:9812-14704 GCF_001531365.2 Cynara cardunculus var. scolymus
TAATCAAGAAACCGTTTCCCTTCCACCCCTCCACCCCCACCCCACTCCCTCACCATATTCCCGCCTATAAATACCTTTCTTCCTCATCCATCTTCTCTTTACGCTTCCATAAACCTGCAACTATATTCCGACGAACAACAAACCTGCAACTTCTTCAACAATGGCCTCCTCCGCCTCCCACGAATTGAACAACAATGACAGCAGAGTCCAATCCACCGGCGTCGACAGTCGCGCTATCGTCTTCCTACCCATTAAGCCAAACAACCAATCTATCGAACTCCGAAACACCCTGTTTGAAGACAGATCTGCAGTTATGATCGAGTTTTTCAAGAACTGTATTCTTCTTCCCGCCCTCACTCTTGCTAACACCGACGTACCCATAAAGTATGTCCAACAATATTGGCAAATGTGCGAGTTTGAACCGGAAAACCACGAAATAATGGGGGACATGGACGCCCCTAACGATATGATATGCTCGCTCAAGATATCGCGAGCTTAGGTTTCTCGGGTTCTGTGCATTCCCACTCGACAGGACTTGGAATTGAACAATATGAGGAACCACCAACCACCGACGACATCCTTTGCTTCGTGAAGATGCTAGGTTAGAATCGTGACCTATGCAACGTATCGGACTTCAAACGCCAATTCCTCCCGCCGATGTGGAATATGTTTTTCTCCATTCTCAATAGGTCCCTCACATGCAAACTAGGCTCATTGGACCAAAGGAACATAAACATCATGACTATCATGTATGGGCTGTTCTTCAACTTGAACCTCGACTCTGCCTTCCTGATCTACAACGAGATTCTTATGGCAGTGGTTAAGAAATGTAAACTCCAAGCCGCTGACAAGCCTCTCTCTGCGGTTCTCTTACCTCGCTTCCTCGCCCTCTTCATTGGGGACGCAATGAGGCAGCATGGTCTACCAGCTGAGGATCCCTTCACCCCTGTCTACAAGATGCATGGACATCGCCCAACTCTCTCGAAGGAGGGTTACAGTATCAACCGTCCACTCTCCAAGGCTATGCTTAATGTCATTCCATCGACATCTGAGATACGCCAAGTCTATGAACACTCTATGTTATCCAAGGAACCGAGGACAGCTACCCCAGAGCGATTAAAGCCGTCCGCCCCACCAAACAAGGGAGCACATGAGTCATCTTCATCGGATGATGAAGATGATGATGATGATGCTACTCATCGTGCCTCCCCCGACCCTACTCATACACTTCCTCAACCCACTTCCCAAAGGGCAACCACATCTACTACCCCTGGCAATGAAAGCCAAAGGGGTATTGAAACAAGATGACCCAGTCCAATTCCAACCCCAGCCAGCCATCCAGAGGCCATTCTTTGGGCCTCTGGAGATGTATCAGCCGAGGAACCACATTTTCCATCACCCCTCTCTCAACAGAGAGGTGATGGATATATAAGAGCCCCATCGTCTAAGGGCTAGACACATCCCACCACACACACAGAAGCATGTGTTCCTTTTGATATTGAACCGCAAGATCATTCAGAGCGATCTTCCCTTCATGCACATCCCCCTTCGATATTTGATCTACCGAAGGGGACACACATTCGCTTCACTTACCCGGCCTCTGAAGCCGAAGAAGAGGAAGCAGATGTCACAACATCACGAGATAGCTTCTCTCTTGAGAGCTATCAAGGACGTGATGGAAGTCCTTCTAGGCCTACCTTCTCACAAGGCCAAGAAGGCGCCTCCGGAGCAGAGGCCCAACCTGCAGCATCCGTTGCTGTAGGTGTTACCCTACAAGCAGACCTGGTCACAAAGGCCGAGTTCCAAGCCTTTGTCGATACAGTGATGCGGTCCTTGGAAGACCTTAAACTCATCATACAAGGGATTGTTGACAAGCAACCCTCCACCGATAACTCTGACCTCCAACAATCCCTTGCAATCCTGCAACACCACCTCTCCAACATTGAAACCCAAACCCAAGCCAATACCACCCGCCTTCAAATGCTCCAACAAACCATCACCCAACATCACAACATCACATCCTCCCTTGCCACCCAACGAAACCAAATTCTCATCCAATCCATCGCCACCCTCACGGCCCAGGTAACTGAGGCCGATGAGAACCTCACAACCATCATCTCCCAACTTCAAACCATCCTTCAAACCATTAACTCCCTACCCACAACCATCATCTCCAAAATTCCTCATCAAGCCCCACCTCAATCCAACTCATCCATCGAAGCTACCCTTACCAACCTCACCAATCAAATGGCCTCCATACAAACTACCCTCACCCAACTACTCGCCACTATCCTAGCCCAAATCTCCCAGCCTACTCCTCCACCCCAACCTCCCTCTGCAGGCCCATCCTTTGATGAAGCCTTATCCTCATTCACTGCAGAGGTCAGAGACCTCATCACCAACCTTCTCATCCCTCCATATACATCCACCACCACCTCTATACCACCACAAGCCTCATCCTTCTCCACTGAGTTTGCAACCAGAGCTAACCTACGGGCTCTGTCCAAGGCCCTAGTCTCATCTTTCAATGAGATTAGTGCCAAATTCGTTAATCGGGCCATCCATCCAACAAGGGTTCTCTCCCAGAACCTGGCCGATGAACAACGGTGCACCACCTCTCTCCTCCAAACAATGAAGGCGAGTCGAAGATAAGCTGTCCTGAAGGCGTATCTTGCGTTCTTCAGGAAGGAAAAAAAGAAGAAGAGGAGCAGAGCCTTTTGCTCCAGCAGCCGCCAACACAAAAGGCCAAGGCATGAAGACCAAGACCCCGATGATCAAGGTCTTGGACCTCATAAGGGGGAGACAGAGGCCGTGGTTGCACAACATACATAATCCACTGCACCACCATCACCATCACCACAAACTCAACCACCACCCTCAACCGAAGGAACCCAAGCAAGGGAACCAGAGGCTCTGCCCTCTGAAGATGTACAATATGTACATGTTCCCTTCGCTGCAACCCCATAACCCATCGTGTTGAGTTCCTCAACCGATGAAGAGCCAATCACTCCACCAACGGAAATAAACCAACCTTCATCACCCACACCAAACTTACCTTTAACCCCTTCACCAACCCCTCGCACCACAGAACCTTTCATCCTATCCATACAACCAGAACCAATAATAATCCAACCTTCATCACTCCAACAACCACAAACCCAAACAGAACCCCATGCACCTGAAACCACCCAAGCCGAACCCAATGAACCACAAGAAACCATACCCTCACTAACTCATACACAATCCTCAACCCAACCACCCGTGGTGCATGCGGATAGTTCCTCTTCATCAAGGCAACCTCCTCAGAGCCTGGTAGATGAGATTATACAGAGCATGGAGTCGATGCGGAGACGTACTGAATTGCCACCCAGGAAACCAATTATGATGGAAAACATCCATCAATATCTGTACGAAGAACACGATGAAAGTTTAACCATCAACCCTCCGATCTTATCACCTGAGTCCAGGGACCTCTTACACCATAGATTCATTAGACAGGCCACACAAGCACCTCAGGCTGTCTTCTCGAATGATGGGATAAGGAGGGTCATGGATCTGAAAGTAAGGACATTTGCCAACCGAGCCATTTGATACATGCGAGTTCACTGTGGAGAGAGCACATGGGCAAGTTAGCGTGTTCAACAAAAATGACCTCATTAATCTCAATCCATATGACTTGATTGAATTATACGCATACACGGCTCAAAGGCAGGACCACGACATCAGGTATGGAATGGCGAACCGAGCGGTAGTTTACAAGAATGAGATATCGATAGTCATAATTCAACCCGAACTTGGACTTGTTTACAAGAATGAGTTTGGGGTTAAAAAATTCTTTAGACTAACTGAGGCCTTCATGTATTCTTCGGATACACTTGAATGGTTTCAGAAAGTCATTAGAGAGAGACTGGGTAGAAACCATGTGCCAAGAGAAGAAGGGAGTCGGCTCATTCATGAGATATCGACAGTCATCGGCTATCGAAGACTGCTCATGCGCTTCAGAGAAATATATCAAGGTAGCTCATGATGGGTTGTATTTTTTTTTTTTTGCCTTAATGTCTTTTGATTCCAGTAATTGTAAGAATTTCATCATCCAATGAAAAATTTGGAATTTGATGTTTTTCTATTAGTTTAGTCTCTGTTCTTCACAAGTGTTTCTAGATTAGATTATGTTTGTTATTTCATTACTTAGGGGAGATTGTTAAACCCCATAAGTCATAATATAAAAAGTAATGAAAAACAATAAGTGATGAAGAACCAGAAGACCGATGAAGACATCAAGGCAAAATTGGCTAAGTCTGGAGCACAACCAGAAGACGGACGGACGACCAAGGATGCGATGGAAAGAGCATCTTCATCGACCCTCTAGTCATCTACACTTAGAAAATTAACCAGCAATTCATCCTGAAGCATGCGATGAAGACTTAAAGATAAGGATGGTCCATTATCATGAATGACAGCTGGAGATGACAAGTAAACAGCTAGATTTCGAGTTTATCTTTGATATTAAAGCTTATCCATAGTTTAGATAAACGTTATCTGTTAATAGAAGTTTAGCTAAAAGGTCTCATTAGATAGTTAATCTTCTTATTAGCTTATTAGTATAAATAGGTGATTAGGCCTATTGTAAAATACGACGTTCATAAGTCGCTTTTTACATTTTTATTATCAATAAAGTGAAATCTTTGACGCTAAAGATTGTTCATTATTGTTAATAATTTCTTCTTGAGTGTTCTTCACTTTTTTCATCAAATCACTATAATTTGGTTATTATTAACTAGATTATTAGTGTTATTGAGAGATCTGGGATCAACAAAGGGTATCTCCATGGAAAGGTGTTATGAGATTTGGGAAGAAAGGTAAGCTTAGTACAAGGTATATTGGACCATTCA
>NW_020202693.1:16576-18373 GCF_001531365.2 Cynara cardunculus var. scolymus
TCTTTGAAGAGCTTGTGATTTGCTGTGTGTTTTTTAAAACTACAGAATCTGTGATTGTTAAGGTGAGTTTTTAAACTACCGTTGATTATAAACTGTGAGTTTTATAAATACTGTTGATTATACACTATGGGTTTTGATGTTGGTTTTGAAGAAAAGATGGTAAAACTATTTTGATAKTTTAAAGGTGTTATTGTTATATTTTTGTGTATTAAAAACTATTTTGGGAAAGATAAAGAAGAGATTGCTTATTTAAAACAGTTTTGGAAATGCTATCCTGTTTTGAGGATTTAAAAGGGACTTGATGTTTTGGAAACTTCGAAAGATAAGATTGTTCTTGAGTTTGAAAGGTTTTGATGATAAAACTGTTGTGTGAAAACTATAGAGAATATTCTTTTGAGACAATTGTGACTTTGATCTGTCTTCATTTGGAATTAATCTATAAATGTTATGGATAAAACTATGAATGAGGATTCGATATGATGGTTGTGACTGCTGTCCTTCATCCGAATTAGTTCATAGATTTTGAAGAAGGAATAAGGGTGGCATATCAAGGAGAGCTGTCCATTGGAATAAGGGTGGCAATTGTGTATGAATATTATAGCTCTTACTATTATGTATTTTAAGACTACAATAGATTTGAATCCTTACTTCTTTGTGATTTGAGAACTCAAATATATTGTTCTTATTAGAAATAATGGTATTGATGTTATTGAGAAGGGGAAAACTTGGCCTATGGCCATTGGTATTGGTTAAAAGTGTTTTGGAACAGAATGGTCATTTTTATAAGGAATCAGTGGGGCTCTAGTTGTTCCTTGTAAGGAACCAGAGGGGCTCTGGTTGGTCCTCATTATTGGACCAGAGGATTCTGGTTATTGATTTGAAGAAAGAGCAAGTTTTTACTAAATATACTATTTGGATCAGAGGTTCTGTATCTATCAATACTAGCTTCTATGTCAAAATCATATTTTAGAAGTTTTAAGAAAAGAATTTTATACTTAGAATCTTTTTATGAAAAACAGACCAGAGAGTCTTTGGTTGGCTTGCACGTTGAACTAGAAGCTCTAGTTAGTGCAACCAGAGGCTCTGGTCGAGGAACTAGAAGCTCTGGAAGAAAGACCAGAAGGGCTCTGGTCCAGGATGCTGAAATATATTCCAACTGTGGTTTGGAACCAGAGGCCCGATCGACCGAGACAATATGATTTTAGTTTTGTTACATAAGATGAATGATTTAAAGTAAACGTTTTGGTGATCTTCACCTTGCATTACATAAAAGGGAACCTCATTAGACATTCATGTTTAACCCTCATTTCGTGTTTTCAAAATTATGTGTGCAGGTAAAGATAATAAGCATTATGTGAATTACTTCCCTTTGTGCTTAGCTGTTTTGGAAGCATAGATGCTAGGATATAAGATCATGTACTTTTGAAATTTTTGGGTTACGTATTTTACATTATAGACTTTTGTATTATGGACCTATGTGGGAGAAATATATGTTTTTTAACTTTTTTATCTATAGATGGCTAGTAGATCAAGAAGGTCAGAAAGGATCACCCGCCCCAATGAAGAAGAATTCCTTGTTGCTCCTATTGGCACCTCTGAGGGCAGAAGCAGAGGCAGAGGTAGAGGCAGAGGTAGGGGGCAGACCAGAGGCAGAATAAATCAGCCAGAAATTAATATGAATAAAGCAGAATCTAACTATGAAAATATGAATCAAGAACGGATGTCTCACCCAGAATATATAACAAGAGACATATTAGCTGAAGAAATGGGAAAGCTAAGGGAAACCTTGACTTCTAT
>NW_020202693.1:21733-24495 GCF_001531365.2 Cynara cardunculus var. scolymus
TGACTAGACATGGAGTTCTATTGTCCATCATATCTGATAGAGACAGTCGCTTTACTTCAAAGTTCTGGGAAAGTCTGCAAAGAGCTTTGGGATCACAAATCAGATTAAGTACGGCTTATCACTCACAAACAGATGGACAAAGTGAAAGAACCATCCAAAGTCTCAAAGACATGTTGAGATCTTGTGTCATCGACTTAGAGGGATCATGGGAAGAACATTTACTGTTGATAGAATTTTCCTACAATAATAGTTATCACTCCAACATCCAAGCGGCACCTTATGAAGGCCTATATGAAAGAAAATGTCGAACGCCGTTGTGTTGGAATGAGGTAGGTGAAAAACAGTTGACAGGTCCCGAGATTGTGCAAGTAACGTCTGAAAATATTGACCAGATTCGAGCAAAAATTAAAATTGCCCAGGATCGACAGAAAAGCTATGCCGACAAACGAAGAAAACCGATTGAATTTAAAAGGTAAGCTTAGTCCAACGTATATTGGACCATTCAGAATCCGCAAAAGAATTGGACCAGTAGCTTATCAGTTGGAATTACCAGAAGAACTCCGCTTAATTCACAACACCTTTCATGTATCAAATCTACGGAAATGTTTGGCAGACTCAAGGTTAGCAATACCACTTCCCGATGTTAAACTTGACAATAAACTGAGTTTTATCGAGACACCAGAGGCAGTAACTGACAGAAAAACTAAAGTATTAAGAAACAAGGAGATCAGTTTAGTAAAAGTGCAGTGGCGTTTTCATAAGGGTTCAGAAGCAACTTGGAAATTAGAATATGATATGAAAACCCAATACCAGTTGTTATTTGAATAAAGTGAATTCCGGGACGGAATTCTTTTAAGGGCGGAAGAATGTTATAACCAGGTTTGAGACAACCTGGGTTGAGGTAATTTATACATGTTTATTATGTGGATTACGTGAAATATGCATATCTAAGTAGAAATGCGTGAACTATATATGTGAACATGATATTATGCATGCATATATGTGAAAAGATGTCATGACATATATAATTTATACATGTATGCACGTGGTGTGAAACATACATGAGGTGGTGCATATTTGTGATAAATTATTATGGTGGAAACATTATTATATTCAAAAAACTTATACCTTCATGGTTAAGAAACCATGAATTTTATAATGGAAAACCCACCACCCAAGATTATTTCTATTGGTTAAAACATTCACCACCTAAGAGTTTTTAATAATCTTCACCACCATGGTGGGAGTATTTAAAGAAATAAAAAGATAAGATTCTATCTTATCATTTTCATTTTGAAGAAAAATCTGTTGTAAGAGAAAAAGAGTGTTGTGACGGTGAGAATTGTTCTTAAAGGAATCTTTTGTTCAAAGTTGTTTGAAGAGCTTGTGATTTGCTGTGTGTTTTAAAACTACAGAATCTGTGATTGTTAAGGTGAGTTTTTTAAACTAACGTTGATTATAAATTGTGAGTTTTATAAATACTGTTGATTATACACTATGGGTTTTGATGTTGGTTTTGAAGAAAAGATGGTAAAACTATTTTTATAGTTTAAAGGTGTTATTGTTATATTTTTGTGTATTAAAAACTATTTTGGGAAAGATAAAGAAGAGATTACTTCTTTAAAACAGTTTTGGAAATGATATCCTATTTTGAGGATTTAAAAGGGACTTGATGTTTTGGAAATCTTCGAAAGATAAGATTGTTCTTGAGATTGAAAGGTTTTGATGATAAAACTGTTGTATGAAAACTATAGAGAATATTCTTTTGAGATGATTGTGATTTTAAACTGTCTTCATGTGGAATTAATCTATAAATGTTATGGATAAAACTATGTAGGATCGATTAACTCGGTTTCTTGGTATTAATTACTTACTTGGATGATCTGTTTGACAGAGATGATGCAGCGAAAAAGATAAGAATCAACCAAAGTAGAAATCAATAAGAACACAGTGATGAAGATTGATGAACACAAGAGAGAGCTTCAAATGATTTTCAATAGAATGAAAATGTTAACAATTACAATACTGAAGCACACTGAAATACAAGGGTCTACGCTACTATTTATACAACCAAGTAACCGTTTTCTGACATGACCTAAAGTAAATTAATCTAAGCCGTTCGATCAAAACAGATTACAGACAAGAACACGTGATAAGCACGAGCAGCTAATAAAYCWAAGTAAAACAGCTAAAGAAGATCTACACAAAAGACAGGCTACAGACCCTCTGTGAGACATCACAGAGGCTCTGATGGATATAACTTGAAAGCACATTGACGTAGAGGATATCTTCCAGAACCTCTGTGAGACACGACAGAGGTTCTGTCACTTGAGACTTGTACGCTTGAGCGTCTTCTGCTGTTGGTCCTCTGTGGTCTTCTGTGACAGATCATCTTCTGTCAACACTTGCAGTATTATTTTTTCCATACTTTTACATTTAAAGAAATGAGAGCTAACAATCTCCCCCTAAGTATGAAAAAGTAAAAACTGAACTTTAAGTGCAAGGACATGACTTGATTGAAATGAAATTACAAGAGGTGATACGACATCATCCTCTGAAAGAATTACAATGCAAAGAATTACAAAACTTAAATGACAAAACTTTTGAAGCTTAGGCCGAAAGCTGGTGCAGAAGGTTATCAGACTGCAGATTCTGGAAAATCGTCTACCGCGTATAGCAAGTCAGCTTTGATCGTTCTGTAGACATTGAAGATCCATTCTCTGAAGTTGATTTGAACTTTGACCGCGTTCAAGAGTGGAGAC
>NW_020202693.1:24940-27046 GCF_001531365.2 Cynara cardunculus var. scolymus
CAGAGGTTGTGAAGATCAACATCCGTGAACGTGTAGAAGTTGCCATCTTCTCTCCTTACAACATACTGTGTGTAGAGCACGGTCTTCTTTAACAAGGTCCTTGGTGAGATTGTCACCAATGAAGTGATCATGCGCCGTGAGAAGATCTGGTCAGGTGGCCTTGTTAATTTGGTGAAGTGGAACTTGGCGATTGGCGAGGGAATATCAGTGATCTCTGGGTCATAAGGTGGCTCTGTGTCTGCTACAAAGTACTTTCAAATAAGAATTTCTTCCGGGGTAGTGACGGGCTCTGTGCGAACTTTTTGCATAGGAATCTTGCTCATAGATTCAAAGATTTCAAAGACCTGTCCTGCCGTTGTAGACTCTGGCACCTCGTGTTTTTCTTCTTCTTCCAAAATTGGCCTCTGGGTCGATCCCTCTGCAAGGATTGGTTTGACAGATCATTGCAGAGCATCAAACATACCCGTGGACGTTTCTTGGACTTGTGGGAATACGGAAGACGTGGCTTCTTCTTCTCTGTGGTGCATTGGAATTCTGCCCTTCTTCGCTAGAGCCTCTGCCAGAGATAATTTCAACACTTTGAGGAGCTCAGGGTCATCGGCATACTCTTTTTCATCAATTTCCTTGGGGGTCTCTGTGCTGGATGACAACCCCTTCTGTGGTTCCTCTACARCCTTGCCTTTTCCTTTGCCACTAGGCTTTGGAGCCTTTCCCTTGCCTTTTGAGAACAGGTCAGCTGTAGATTCCACTATTTTGACACCTCTGGCAGGAGTCTTCTTCTTTGGTTCTGAGGCCTTCTTCTTTTCCTTCTTCTTCTCCCCCTCATGACGATCATCGTCACCTTCATGATCGTCATGGCTTTGTATGGCGTCTGCCTGGCATGTAGTCAGGGGAACCCTCTTCAAATGACGCAAGATTTTGGTAGCCGCTTTGAACATCTTCTCGATCACCTTTTCAGCACCTGCAAAGGCATTTATCACATCTAGCTCTTTGGCCCATTTAAGCTTGGAGACGGTGGAAAAGATTTTGCGTCGCAAAAGATCACCTTCCTTCACAAGCTGGGACGTGCAGTCTCTGATTAAAGTGTTTGATGCTCGGGCCTCTGTCAGAAGTTGGGCAATATTGTTGGTCACGACATCCCCTAGGGCTTCCACCATAGCATCCAACTCTCTGTGAGTTGCCAAATGATTGATGTTGGCCCGTGAAGTCTTGGTGTCGAAGCCGTAGGTGACTACAGAGGAGAACATCTCCTTGATTTCGTCTCTGAATGAAGAGTAATCCGTGTAGCCCGCAGAGACGAAATCGGCTACGAATTGAGCGGCCAGCTCTGTGAGTTCAGTCTTCAACATCCTGATAGAGGATGGATTGAGGGTTATTGCTTGAAAGTCTTCTTCTAGATCATCCTTCTGAAGGACAAAGCTCTAAAGGGTTACTAATGTAGTCTTCAAATCGGCAGTTGTGGAGGATAACTCCTTCAGAGCTTTTGTGAGAGAATTGAGGTCTTGCGGCATTGAGCGTGAGATAAAAAAGCTTTTCAACTCGTCTATCTTCTTGAACACCTCTGTGGCAAAGGTTTGAAGCTCCCCCTTTGTCACATAGGTATCCTGGGTAATCGGATCACCAACACATGGTGGTCATTTGGCCTCGAAGGTTGAGGCGCCCTCAGCGGCTGGTGGTACGTAGCCTGCTCGGGGACTTCCACCGGATCCTCGCACATCTCCTTGAGGAGAGCCTACCGGTGTTCTATAGATCTCATGTACGGTAGTTTCAGAGCCTATCCTGACAGTTTGATCTAGTAGAGACAGAGGGCGTTCTAGACCCTCTACCTTTGTGACTCTCACTTGTGCCTCTGAAGTACGTTCTGATTGTTCACTCGTGTGAGGAGAGGCAACGGATGCCTCACTTGGTTCTGTCGAGTCCATGGGCGAAGGGACTCTTGTTTTAAAACCTTCATCCTTTTGAGAGGATGAGGGAGTTGTATGAGGTTGCCCAGATGTGCGTTCCACAGGGGACGAAAGAATGTCCTCTGTGGGGATGGTTTGGGTAGGGATCGGCATGTGCGTGCCTGTTTCAATAGAGGGTCCCTCTAGAACAGGGCCTCTAGAC
>NW_020202693.1:27244-29504 GCF_001531365.2 Cynara cardunculus var. scolymus
TTGAACTCCTTCTGGATATTCAAAAGAACATCCTGAATTTGTTCTGTTGGGGAAACATCGAGAACCATCTTGCGCAACCTTCTGCGCTTGGGTGTTGTTGTAGCCTCTGCCGGGCATTCTTTTGCAATGGCCTCTGTGACCATCGGTTCTGTGATCACAGGCTCTGTTGGTTCAGCCTTCTTTATTTTTCTCTTCTTTTGTTTTGGCAGAGGTACAGTTGGGTCCTCTTCTTCTACGGGCCTTTTTTCCCCTTCGACTTTTTCACAGAAGAGTCAGCACCCTTCTGTGTCTTCTTCTTCTTGCGTGAGGGAGATGGGATTCTACGGGGTTGCTCACTCATCTGACCAACCACTACTGGCTCCTCCATGCGTCCCTCCACTCTCATTTTTTTTATTTCCTCACGTAAGGAGACACCTATTCGTGGTGGGGTTACAGGGACCGGTTCTGGTCGCCTGTATCCACGTCTATAGGATTTGCGATCTCCATGACTTAAATACCTGAGCATGGCCTTGGATAGGGGTCTTGGACTTCTGTAGCCATGCTCATGCTCGGTTGGATGAAAATCCTTGAATGGGTAGAGCCTTGCATTGGGCTCCACGGAAGGCAGTTTTGCTGCCAGAAGGTCTCCAAATGCTAGACCAAGGAAGCGTTGTAGGATCAAATTAGGCTGGTTCATATCTTCCTTGGCCTTCTTTTGGGCCTTAACCTTTGTCTTCTCCCCTCTTTGGCTGGCGCACTTCTTTTTAATCAGGCCGACCATGTCCTCAAAAATTAACTGTGCGATGTCCAATGGCAGATTGATGTATATTCCATACATGATGGACATCATGGCATGGGATGTTTGGTCATGACTGCCTACCTTTCCTGTTAGGCAGCAGCTTATGATGGAAAATAATGTGTTCCAAACAGGGGGTAGACCCTTATGCTTAAACTGGGTTCGTTTGACGATAGGAGTAGCGTAAGAGTGGAACTCCAAAAATTGGATTAGTTCTTCATCGGTGGGAGTAGCAACATAAGCATTTAGGTTTAGTTGTTCAAGGTTAGGCAAGTTTAGAGCAGTTCTCAAGGTATCAACATTTAATTCTAGAAGAACAAGTGATTTGTTCACTGGGTGAGAGGCTAACCATTGTATTGTCAAGGGTAGTTAGATAGGCACTAAGCAGAAATTGTGTGATATAGGTTTCAGGTGTAGGCCTAATTGCAGATAAAGCGAAAAATATGGGATGATTTCTAAGAATTTCAATGAGAGGGAAAGTGTATTCGGGAAACCTGTATATGAGGGGACGAAATAATAGTTATTTGGCTTCTTCACGAGGACGATCTTTTCGTACTTGTTTTGCACGAAAGACAGGGCGTGTGATGTGAGAGCTTGTGCTTGGGTGACCTTATTATCGCTGGATACGTTCACTGATTGGGCTGAGGCGCTTGAAGATGACATGGTTGCGGGTAAGCTTTGAGAGAGTTGCAGGTTTCTGGTTCGTATGAGAGTTATTTTTGAGAGCATAAAGTTTTAATTTGGGGGGGAAGGAGGGTATTTATAGGTAAGGACTTTTAAAATTGTACCATTCGCTGTACGAAAGGTCGTGTAATGAGTAGATTTGGGTGAAACGGTTCAAAAAAGGTATGACACGCCATATTGGGAAGACGTGCGATTGATGACGTGCGCTTCCGTTTTCTAACACGCGTGTGTTGTTTCTAACCCTTATCCATAGAACCACGCGCACCATATCAATAGACAAGAACTATTGACAGAGTTCTGTTAGAGGCTTAAGGGTAACAGAGCCTCTGTGATATGTGTCGGGTCTTCTCATAGGTGTTACACCTTTTTACATAAATGGTTTTATGAAATCCACAGAGAGATGAGTATTTGCTTAGCTCAACTCACAGAGCCTCTGTTAGAAGCGCCAGAGGTTCTGATGAGATGACCTCTGAGAACAAGATACTTCAAACGTTTTTGCACCTTCTGTGGTTTTAATTTTTGAAAACTCCCCCTCTTAGCCAGCTTCCTTGGCTCCCCATTGAATAAAAACCATTTGAATATCCTTAAGAAGAAGTGTCCACAGAAGATCCGTTCAAAGAGCCTCTGTAAGCAGTCACAGAGGTTCTGTGAAAAGACTTATGTGAGCTAAAACATTTTATTCTTCAAGAGGTTTTATCTTTTTAAAACACAAACTCCCCCTTGAACCATGCAAGCCTCTGCTTGGTTAAGCATGTAGACTAAAGAATCAAGCGAAAAATTATTCAAGAAATTTAAATTATT
>NW_020202694.1:0-6044 GCF_001531365.2 Cynara cardunculus var. scolymus
ATTCTAGAAACTTAGCCAAGGTTTCAGAATTAGAATATTCCCTGCCGACAGCCCTAAGATCAATAAGAAAGCAATTAAATCTTTGATGTACTTCAGACAGTGTCTCAGACTTTCCACAGAGAAAGCTTTCATACTGTCTTACTAGATTGATCTTTCTAGTCTCCTGAACCTGAGTGGTTCCTTCATATTGAACACAAAGAGTATCCCATACAGATTTAGAAGTTTTAAGTTTCATCACTGAGTGATAGATCTCATCAGCAAGAGACATAGCTATTATAGATCGAGCACGCGTGTCTATAGCTATTTTCTTCTTATCCTCATCGCTTCACTGATGTGGAAGCTTTGGAATCTGCCGTTCAGGAATCGCGGTAGTCGTAGTTGTTTCTGGAACAGCCGGAACAATAGCAAATGTAATATATGGTCCATTTTCTATGTAATGTGGAATTTCAGGATCCAAACCTTCCAGAAAGAGGGACATCCGGTTCTTCCAGAGACTAAAGTTGTCACGGACAAACCAGGGAGGTTTGGCAAGAAAGCCATTATCTTTTGTGTGTGTGTTTGTAATTTGTAAAGCCATTTGTAAGCAGTAAGTTATCTAAGAAGAGATAAATTAATACAGAAAATTAGCCAAACACAAGGAAAGAAAGAAAATACTGCTCTGATACCACTTGTTGGTCCCGTAAGGGTTTACAAGAAGAGAAACAATTTGTAGAAGGGGGGGATGAATACAATCATAGTATTTTCAAATTTAAAATATATATTGATAGAGAAGATCAATACAGATTTTACAAAATTGTTTGCAAAAAGATAAGGTAATAAAAACCTATCTAAACAATCTTTGGTTACACACAAAGCTTTAGCAATTACAAGAAAAGAAGTTGCTAAAAGAAAGATCCTTTACTTAAGCTAGAAGATGCTTGAAGTAAGAATAAGGTTAGAGAGAGATGCGCGCTCTCTGCATAGAGAAGAAACACTTCAATTTATACCCAGTGCATTAAATGATCATTTAATGCAATATGGTAGGTTTAGAGTGCGTGTCAAACTTTAAGAGGAAGGCTTGTCCTTTGCTATAGTGAATAGTACAAAAACACTATTTCTGAGCAGACATCCTTACCTAAAGTTGGTGGAAAAAGAGTTGACTAATCGGCTCCGTACCATACTAACTTTTGTAAGGGTATGGGTTTGTCCTTTGTGTGCATAAGAACAAGACAACAACAATCGTGCTAAGCAAGCTTCCTTTGATCGCTAAATGCTGAAATGACCTGAAGGTCTCATCATCATTCGCTGAAGCTAGAGCAGTCTTCACACATATATAAACAGGCTTGTAATCACTGAATACCGCTTCAGATCACGTATTCGCCGGTCTCTAATCTTCAGTTTCAGTCTTCGACGTTTGCTGAAGGTTCTTTGGTGTGAGTGTTGTCTTCTTGAAGTATTGTTGTCTCTGATAGATTTACAATGCAAGTTCTTCAGCGATCACTGAAGATCGCTGGAACTGAAAATACAGAAACACAAATACAACGTGAAAGAGAAAAGGGATTATCATCAAATCACTGAGAGAGAGGATCAACAACGTATAAAAGTAGTTGATGATTATATGAAATATACAATGTGATTAAATCATGAATACAAATTGATTATATGAAATACGCAGTAAAATGAAATTGTGAATACGAGCACTAACACCATGTACACTAGTAAAAATTGTGTTTGGGTTAATTAAAAAGTCCCACTTGGTTACGCTACTTACTAAGTCGTATGAGCCGATAGTTTAAGTGGATAGCGCTATTTGGATTGACAATCCCACCTTTTACTGACGAGTAGGGGTGCATTTAACTAAAACACGGGTTCTATCCATGTGGTTTAAACACCACCGCTGAGGTAGTTCGGTATAAAAGGCGTAGTTGTCGCAGGTTTAGTAGTGGCCTAACACTTAAATTTCTTGGAGTACATTGTGCCTCGTTAAAAGTGCTAAACGTATGAAAGTTGTTCGCGAGTAAGTAAAAGACTTACTCGAACTAAAAATTGCATAAAGAATTATTGTACATTAAAAACATGTGAACTCACCAACTCTTGTGGTTGACATTTGTTTTAACGTGTTTTTCAAGGATAAAGAAGGTAAATGGTGGCATATAAAAGTAACCGCRTTTCAAACATCACCTCCGATTTTTTTTTGTTTTATATCATCGTTATAAGTTACAAACTTGTCGTTTTGGGGATGTATTTGTGGAAATGTAAACTTTGACTAGTGATGTAATGTAATTATAATGTATGGTGGTGTTATTTATACTCTAGCGCTATGAGACTTTATCTGCCATACCTCGTGTTTCCGCTTTAGCGGGGTGTGACAATTCTTGAGTGTTCTTGAACATATTCTTCAATTTTCTACTGATTTCATCTAATTTTTGCTGTTTGATCATTATATTACAGTGAATTGTGCACAAAATCTTGTTGGAAATCTTTCTATTTAATCAGTTTTCATAATTGAATCGATTCATTGATTCGATTTTTGATTTATTTGATTTTCGTATATTGAGACTGTTCTTCATCAAGAAGTCAAAATAAGTGATTTTGATCGATCTTTAGGAGAATTAATTGATAAATCGGTGTTTGTGATTGAATTTCGAGCATTGATGCGTAATTTTCATTCAATTAGACTCATTTTTGTGTAAATTTGATTCATTTCTGAATAGTATTGGAAAAGTTTTTTGCTCATCGCTCGTTGAATCTATTCATCAAGCGATAAGGGATACTCATCGGACATTGAATCTATGATTTCATAGATTTGTTGAGTTGTCCGATTAGTCTTTGAGTTGTCCGATTAAGTGTTTTCATCGATCAATTCTTATTGTGACTTGTAACTTTGATTGAATAGATTGGTATCTGTTATGATTGAATTTTAGTGTTAAATTGTATTCGTATTGAAAGTTTATAATTATAATATTAGCGTGTTTGACTTTGTAAGTGTTGTTGACTTTGACTAGAGGATTTAATGTTTGACCCTATAAATACTTTGTCTTCTAGTGTTTGTTGAGTAGAGGAGCTCATTTGTAATATACGTAATATTGAGAGATTTATAGAAGTTTGACCAGTTTGACTTTCTCTCTCCATTACTTCATAGATGTTCTTGATGATAATATGAGTTTGCCAAGAATTCTTAAGTAATATTGAAGATTGATTCTATTGTGGGACACACATTTTGTATCAGAGCAGGAAATGCAGTGAAATCAAGTGGAAGAAATCAAAATTTGAAGAAATTTTCTGGAAATTTACTATTGTTCATCTTTTGTTCATTAGATGTTCTTCATTTTTTTCAACACTTTGATTCGAATTTTTTCCAAATTTTCATGTTTTGATGTTAAAATGATGATTAATGTGTGCGTAATTGTTTAGTGAATCTTTGTTATTCACAAAGTTTTGTGATTTGATTGATCATTTTCTAGATTTGTTCAAATTTCCGAATTTTAAAATTTTTTGTGATTTTGAAAAAGCTCTCAAAAAGTCATTTTTTGATCCAATTTTTTATGAAAATGTTGATGATTTTGTGTTTTTTGTGATTTTTGATCGGATTCTATTGTTTTACATCGCACCAGACTTGATCATATTAGGCTCTTTATCGCACAAAAGGCTGAACGAGTTCAAGGCAAATCGCATAGAGTTACCCAGATTGAAGACTTAGAATATTTTTTTGTGACTTTAAATCTTGTACCTCCTTGACCAAGCTCAGCCTAAACCGCGCAACAGTCTGTCTAGACTACTTCTTTATTGTGTGGTTAAGTGTTAAATCAGACATCTCCTTTCCAAGCTTCATCTAAATCGTATATTGTTTCATCCGTATTCCATCCTTCTTCGCATAGACTTAACCGGATTTTGGTCAGCTTTTCTTTGTATAATTCGGACACCAGCTTGTCCGGATTTGGTGTAAGTCGCACAAAGTAGTATCCGGATTTAGGCTTCCTCGCACAAGGGCTTATCCGTATTCAAGGCTACATCGCTCATGCCTTGTCCGAGCTCATAAACTTAGTCGTGAGCAGCCATATTATCGTGTAACATCTTGACCGAATTAGTGCATCCTCGGTCAAAGGCTCGCACAATTTTGGCCTTCCCCGCTCACATTGGTATCAAAATTCTAGCCTTAATCGCACACTGCCTTGTCCGATTTAGATCATCATCGGCCAACACTTAGCTGCTCGTATACCATATCCGGATACAACCTTAGCCGAATTCATCTCTTCTCCGCACACTTGTTCACCCAGATTAGACCATCCTCTTACATCACCTTGTCCGGTTTTGGTTGTTTACTTAATCATTTTTAAGACCATCCGGATTAAAGGCTCATCGCTCACCTCATTATCCAGATTTGAATTTCATAGGCCAAAGTCCTTAGTTATTTTTCAAGCCATCCGGTTTTGTCCAATTTTGTAAACACTTAGCCAATTTTCTATATCATCATCTGATTTTGAGCTTGTTCTTGTCAAAACTTGATTTTTTAACTGATTTTGTCCAGATCTTATATCTTTTCATTCTCATCAATTTTATCTGGATTTTCCAAATTTTATCGGATTTCACCAAATTTCTGAGTTTTAAGCAGTTTTAACTGTTTTTGAACTGTTTTGTGTCGTGTGAACTGTTTTGATCAGTTTTTAACTGTTTGTAACATTTTTAACTGCTTTTAATAGTTTTTTACTGTTTTAACTGATTTTTGACTATTTTCACTGATTTTCTTATATTTGATCAATTTTTGAGTTTTCCTGAAAATTTTGCTTAAACTGGTTTTATCTGTGAGATCTTTGTTGGATTGTGATTTCTTTGACTGATTTCAATATTGCATAGATTCGTTGATCAATCTTGAATTTTTTAAATGACAGCTTTCTTTGAGAAGGAGAATAAGGAACTAAAAAATAAGATTTTTGAGTTGGAAAAGAGTACCAAGGACTATAAAGACAAATATATAAACATGTTCTGTGACAGCTCTGCATTTTGGAATTTTAGGTTAGTATCCCATTTTAGAACCTTTATTGAAAGCTAAGTCTTTCTAGGATTTAGCTACGATGATCTGAGATCATCTTGCTCTTCTTCCAAGATTAGTTTGTTAGGTCACGTTTCGGCGGGTAGCTAACCAAGTTGGTTCGTGCAAAGCCAAATAGTTTTRAAATATTTCACATAAAAATAAAGTCGATATTTTCGTTCCGTTCTTCTTAAAATTCAAATTTCCAAAGTTCCGATCTTTTAATTTTTTTTGGCTGCCAATTATGATTGTGAAAGAGTGTGGCTTTAAAAATCTTTTGTCAAAATTGTTTAGTTTGTTGTATTTATTGGGGTCTTTTAGTTTATAATTAAAAGTCTTTTTGGGCTTGGGCCTTTAGAGGTCAGCCCATTCTTTTCATTGAATCCACATATAAATACCCCCTTCCCTTTTGAAAGTTCTTCACTTTCCAAATTTCCAGCCATTTCACCTCTCTCTCTCTCTAATTTCATCACTTTTCAACCGATTCCATCTCCTTGCAAAACTCAAGGACTTTTGCTGTTCTTGAAAACCTGTTCGTGTCTTTTATCAAGAAAATGTATGTTTTTAAAGCTGTTCTATTTCCTTTTAAATATTCGGAAGTCGTTATTCTTCTCTCTACTCGATTCTGTAAGTAAAATTTTTGGGATTTAAAGAGGAGGGATTATTCATCCAAGACCTGCATGTGTCTTCGCTGGAATGATAATCTGTGACCCAAGATTCTTAGTCCCTAAAGAAAGAAAAATTCCTTGCATGTGAGGTCCGATCACATTTTTGGATGATAGGTCTTGCATGCAACTCTAATCGGATTTACCCCTTTGAAAACTTGTTGGAATCGGAATATATATTTTTTTCTGGAAGCTGTTCAAAGATGGTAGTTTTGTGTTAGACTCTTTTTAATTCTTGGAAATATTGAGCTACATGCAATCGGTGATGAAGGCGTGTGGCTCAAGAATTGTGGATTATTCTTGAAAAGAGTGTTAAACCCACTCAAAATCTCTTGGTTTTGGTAATTGGCGGCTGCCATCATTTGTTTTGG
>NW_020202694.1:7029-8567 GCF_001531365.2 Cynara cardunculus var. scolymus
ATACTTGAGCCAAGATCGATTAAGTCGAGTTTTTGATGTAATTATGAATGTTGTGTAAATTCTAACTCCTGTTATGTCGATGAACCGTTTTTGTTTTGAGCAACTTAAAATAGTGTTATTTATGAACTGTTGCTATGACCCACTTGTCTGTTAGCATCCCGTGTTTCCGCTTTAGCGGGGTGTGACAGATTTTATGAAAATAATGCAAATGAGGAACTTGGTAAAAATTTACGATGAGAGCATAAAGTAGCCATGGAACAAATTTGAAGAAGACTTCATGAATAAGATTAAAAAGCTTGAGAAAATTGTGGGTTTTATCAGAACATATACAAATGAAGAGTTAAAAACTTGGAGTAAATTAAATAAAGATCTGTTTAATAAACTCCAAGATGTTCAAAATGAACTGAATGCTGAGAGAAACTCTTTTGAAAGGAAACATACAGAGTCTGATGATTTCACAGAGAAATTTCATGAATGTGAGAGTTAATTGATAAATGTAAGGAAATTACAAGAGCAAGAGAAAGATAAAGTGCTAGAAGCAGAAAAGTTTTTGAATGCTGAAAGGAAAGAAATTGAGAAAGAGAAGAAGAGGATAATTGAAGTGGAGAAACGGTTTTGATAGTCCCACTTTTAGTGATCAATCTTCATGAAAGCTTCATAACAATGGCAGATCTGATGAATCTTCAATAACATCATATAAGAACTTTGAGAGAGAAAGTCAACAAAGAATACTTGGTCAAACCTTTATTACGTATATCAGATTTTACAAATGAGCTCTCTCTTACAACAATTACAAAGACATCACCCTATTTATAGGGTCAAACTTCTAAACATAGTCAAAGTCAAACCTATCTAAGAAAAGTTAAACACAATGACTTTTACAATTATGGACACTATTTAACTTTCAAGACGAATACAATTTAATACTGATTTTCAGTCCTAACATTCTCCCCCTTTGTATTCAAACTTGAAAGAAATTCTGCGCTTTTGAGTCCTGTTTGAACTTTGAAACTTTAAGCACATTATGTCATCTTCAAAAGAATTCTTCAACTTGAAATCTTAAACAATCAACTGTTGAGATAGATCTTCTAGCATTCTCCCCCTCGAATGTAGAATCGCGATGATCTTCTCTTTTGACAATGTAGAACAGTAATCATCATAAACAATGTATAAGATGTGATCTTCAAAGAATATTCAGAATTAATCTTCAGTATACTATTGTAAAGATGATCTTCATATTCAACATCTCTCAGTCATTGTAGCACATGAATAATCTTTCTGTAATTATCTTCAGTCGCACTTCTTCTTTTGAGTCTTTTGTCATTATCAAAGTTACTCCCCCTTGATCTTTGCATCAGATTCCCTTTGTAATGTTCGAAATATGACATTTCATTCATTATTACATACTCCCCTTTATGATGAAATGAAAATCATTCCATCATACATAAGATGAATGAAATCCTCCGTGTAAGCCGTCAATTCAAGAAACTGTAAGTAGATCTTTTCAAATCCACTTGTTTAATCTTTTCAGATTAAGG
>NW_020202694.1:9292-11520 GCF_001531365.2 Cynara cardunculus var. scolymus
TAATCCTGACACAACTCTCGTCAATTCTTTTAGCTCACAACAACTACCCCTCTTTTTTTCATTTTAGTCTCAGCACACAAACCCTTTTGTATTTAAGCTCACTCAGATATGGTTGTCCTCTTGGGCAGGTCTGTCGGTTTTGACATTCCATAGAGGTATTTCTGATAAGCACTCAGTCCTTCCTAAAATTTAGCATTATGCTCAATTGATCACAAACAGTTGATAAAAATAATATTTCTTTAAAGCACAATGATTAGATAAAAAATTGATCAAGAAATTTGGCTTTAAGCACAAATAACGAAAGAATGATGCGACAACGATTAGATTATTCGATATTCGAGAGAAATGAATGAAGATCTGTAAGAACAAGTTTACAGATTCTGATATTCAAAAAAAATTATCGAATGTATATGTATCAATGTAAAAAAAATATCAGAAAACAAAGTTGAATACAAACGAGCATATTATCACTGAAATGATTTTCGTATAAGAGACGTGATAATAACAGTTTGAAGAATAGCTGAAACAGGTATTGGAGTTATGTACGATGAGAAATTACGCAAGTAAAATCTCAGGAAATACTTGTTCAGAAAATGTACTCGTTTCATAAAACAGTTCCATTTCCGAAAACATTTATTTAAAATTTTCTAGAGACTCCCCCTAGAAAACAGATTTAAGTAATGATTCAGTTAAGCTCAAAAGAATAAAAAAAATTGAAACAAAAGCATGGGTTCTAAACTAAGTGTTTAGAAACCACACTCGGTAAAGCACGGGTCCTGAACTGAAATGTTCAGAAGCATCGTTTGGAATAAATTACAACTCCCCCTGCAATGGTGTATCACTGAAATGATATTCTGATCAACACAAAATAAATACACCTGCAAAACCAGATTAAGTAGATTTTGGTACCCAAACGAACTTGGGTCCTATTTTGTTAGTATCAGGTTGGGGTATGTTGAAATTTCCAAACCATTTATTTCTATAAGATATTTTCTTTTCAGCACTATTAACAGGATGATCAGGAATAAAATATGAACCGTACCAGTAATTATAATCATATCTGTTCTTACCATTCGAATTAGTCTGATATCTGTTGTTTGTACTCCATCTGTTATAGATTTTGTTATTCATAAAATCTGTTGATTTACATGTGGAGCACATGATTCTTCTCTTCCTAAGATAAATCAAATCAGAAGTGGATCTCACAAAGCAAGGAAGATTGTTAGTAACAACAGAGTTCTGAGATAAAACAGATTCAGACTTATTAACCCAAATGCTTTTAATCTTTGAAGAGTAATTGGGTGATCCAATGACATACCCTTGATAATACTGATTAGAAGAACAAGAATAGTTCTTAGAAACAGTAGATTTAGGACTACTTGAATAACTGTTCGATTTGGAACAGTCATAAAAGTTAGTTTTACACTGTGATTGAGAACCAGTTGGGCTTTTATCACACGAAAAGTCTTTGACTTTTTGTAAAAGCTGGTCTCTTTCAACAGTAACTAAATCAAATTTAATTTTCAGTTCAGTTCTCATATTCATCTCAGTTTCAAGGTCTGTCTTTAGATCAGACAATTTGCTTGTAGTGTCTAGGAGTTTACCTTCTAACTCCTTCTGTAGCATTTCAAACTTTTTCTTCTGATTTATCAACTCTCGTTTCTCTTCATCTGAGCTGCTCTTGTCATTCTCCGAAGCGATGTCAAGCCACTTTTTCTTACTTCCAAGCTCTTTAGCAATTGTTGTATACTTCTTTTAAGTATTTCTTCTCTCAAGGGCAAATTGCTTTTTCTATTCGTCTAAAGCCTTTTGCTTTAGATCAATGCTTTCAGACAATTTCTTAATTGACTCTGACAGTCTTCGGAGATGTCTTTCTTTTCTTTATCATTCTTGGTTCGTTCCAAGATGATCAGCTGCTCAAAATCCGAGATTTGCTTTAACAGCATCTTTGCGTTCAGCTCGAGAGAGTTAATCTTATTTTCATAAGATTCACGTTCAGTAAAAAATCTTTTCTCAATTTCAATAATCCTCTTCTTTTTTTTTCTCCGTATCTTTCCTTTCAGCATTTAAAACCTTTTCCACTTTCAAAACCTTTTCTTTCTCTAAGTTCAAAAGCTTTCTTAGCTCAATCAGATCACTCTCAGACTTATGAGACTTCTCAGTTAAATCCTCTGTCTCTGTATTTTTTCTTGGAGAGTTTTTCTCAATTGAAAGTGCACTTCTAACCT
>NW_020202694.1:11655-14388 GCF_001531365.2 Cynara cardunculus var. scolymus
GAGTTTTTCAATTTTATACTCAAATTCCTTCTCGATTCTTTCACATTCTCGTTTATGATCTTTTTTTTAAATCTTTGATAGATTCCATATTAGAGTGATTCTCATAGTACTGTTTTATGAATTTCTCTTTATAATCCACTATGTTCTTTTCCAGCTCAACAATCCTCTCTCTCAACTTTTTGTCCTCTCTCTCATATGAAACTGCCATTTTAAAAAAATTGATCAGATATAGGATCTATGCAGTGAAATCAGTAAATTAAATCAGAAACAATTAAGCTCAAAAAGAATAACAGAAAACACAAAAAATGTTTAGAAATAAGAAAATCAACGAAAAACTGTTAAAAATCAGTAAAAACTATCAAAACTGTTGAAAACAGTTAAAAACTGTTAAAAACAGTCAAAGACAGTTGAAACTGATGAAAAACAGTTTACGCGACAGAAAACAGTTCAAAGATTCTCAAACAGTTTAAAACACAAACAGAAACAGATAAAGAAAATGATCCAAAATTAAAATCTAAACAAAAATTAAAACTCAAAGACCAAAAACACAAAAGAAATCCAAGATGAAACAAGCCCAATAAAACTGTTCAAAAACCAAAACAAAATCAGTTACAAAGTTATAGCTAAAAGATAGTCTGAGAACACAGTTCGAGAATATATGACCCAATTACAAACTAATTAAAAACTGTAACAAAATCCCTTAATATGATTACACCAAATGAAATTCTTGGTCAATTCAAATGGTTGATGTTGAAAGGAGTTCTTTGCTTGGTAGCGTGTAAGAGTTGTTATAATCCTTGATTCACAACCGATAGGTATCTGTGCAGCTTCCTCTAGCAGTCTCTGTTTTTGCTTCGTCCTGAATGATAGCAACACTTGGAAATGGAGAAGCTGGTAAACAGATTCTGTGTGATTTAATCTTGAACCAAAATGAAACAATAATCCAACGCTAATCTGTTCAAAACAACCAAGTCAAATTCAATTTACAGATTTTGCAATCAAGATGAATTCAAACAGAATATCAAACTGTATCCAGGTGAAGATGTCCGTGAATCAAGTTTAAGTCGAGAGATGATTGAAAACCTACTGCCTAAAACATCCAAACAAAAACTGGTCAACACACAACAATCAATTAACAACCTCTCATGTCCACTCAAAGCTACCTAAACATGCTGTACATTGCTAAACCACCTCACTGCACAACCATCTGCATTGAAAGTTCAGACAGAATGGAAACACATCAAGTTCAGGCCTTGAGAAACTTACAGCCTCAAATCCTTAAAGAAACAGCAAGAACAAACAGCTGCAAACAAATCAAATCTGATAAAGTGATCAAACAAGCAGGTGAAATCAAACAGGCAGGTGCGATGCAATGTCTAAAATAGATATATAGATGCGATTTAATTTTTTTTTTTGCACTAATTCAACAATCTCGCATTCCTTATAATCAATAGCTGCAAACAAAAACTTTCAGCTTCACTTTAATCAAAACAGTTAGGACAAAAACGTTTTAGCAAGAACCAGCAGGCTTCAAATCCTCATTCCACACTTGATCCTCCTTTCCAAGACGAATCTTAGTGTCTTCTTTGCAAAATCACTTCAAACAAGAGTTTGTGGTATCAATCAATGCTGTCTTTCCAGTTCCATTGTTAAATGTACCTTCCAATCTTGTGTAATAAACAGTCATATGAACTCAATGAACAGTCCAGCAGAAACATTCCTCCGTTGATCCAGCAAAAAGATTAGACTCATAAACAAAGAAATAGTAACAGAACTGTCTATGTGATATGAATTTGCCCACGTAAACAACAATTTGAGAGATGCTGTAATGAGATTGAGCACCAAATAAATTGGTGTTTTAAGCTAATACAAGTGCTGTCAATATGGCAGGCACTCCGGCTGCCAAGTGCTTGGATGAACAGAAGTATTTGTAGCTCGAATTAGCTGCTAGAACTGTAATAACCGGAAACTCATCACCTGCAACTGAATCAGCTTCTTATCAATATAACAACTTGAATCTCATCATTTTAGCCACTGTTTAGCAAGACAACTGATTTGGACTTAAATCAATGAATTGAATATCAACCTAACTACAAACAGTCTGCTGTGGATTTCCTTTGACCAGATTTACACAAAAGGCTACAAAGCTTCTCTTCTGGATAAAATCTGAAAACTTCACTCTCTTGATCACTCTCTTGCTACACTTAGAGCTGAGGAGTTGGAGACAGCGCTTATCGAGATGGCTAAACAAGATAATTCTGATGTTATGGAAAATGCTGGCGCTGCTTTAATCAGAGAGGTTGCAAGCAAAACCAATGACTCAGCTGGTGATGGTATGACGACTACATCTGTTCTTGCACGTAAGCTTATCAAACTCACTCTCCTGAGTGTAACTTCTGGTGAACAAAGAGGTTATCTTGAAAATACAGAAATCTTCGATTAAAGTAACCCGAGCGATTTACCAAATCCGATTAAAACTATATCGAGACCTTGAACGATTTACAGACTGTTACACCCCACTAAAGCGGAAACGCGAGGTGCAACAGGCATGCGTGTCACAGCGACGATTAATAGATAACAACATTAAGTTTTACATAATAAAGCGAGTTAAATTTTACAACCAAAATCTTATAAAATTCATCATTTGCAAAAACTTCTGATTCTAACTAAATCAACTTTGACACGAGTATGCTCCCACTTGAGACAAATCTTACTTACCACCTAAAAAGCATG
>NW_020202694.1:16178-19361 GCF_001531365.2 Cynara cardunculus var. scolymus
AAGAAGGATGCAATATCTTCAAAATCCTTGCTATTTTGATGAAGAAAAGATGAAGATTTTGGCTGGAATGAAGGATGATGAAGATGGTTCTAGGTGACTCTTGAGTTTAGAGAGAGAGAGAGGGAAAGGAGTTTCAAAAATTGAAAAGGTGAGAAATGAATTGTAAATGGAAGAATTATGGTATTTATATGTGGATTAGAAGGGAAAAAGGGGGAGGGATGGCCGGCCATGGGGAAGGCCTAAGCCCAAATATATATATATATATATATATATATATATATATTTTAAACTTAAAGCCCAAAATTGTTAAAATGTCATTTTTCTCAATTTTGACATTTTTCTTCAAATTAAAAACCCATGTTGGCTCAATTCATTTAAATAAAAATGTTTTATATTTAAAACACTAAAACTTTGTGTTTTATAKAAATTGGGTATAAATTGGAGCATTTGGCACTATATAGGACGTTTCAGATAGTTACAGGTCGGAACCGGACTTGCTAAGTAACTACCGGAAACTCTAGAAATTTTTCGGCCAATCTAGTCTAACTAACTCCTAATCTTGTAAATTATCTTCAATAACACTAATATAAACTTAATAAGAGCTAACCTGGAAGTTCAAATTTAACAGTTGTCACAGTCTCCCCCTGTTAGAGAAATTTCGTCCCGAAATTTACTTGTTCACTCCAAATCAAAACTTGTTAAGGAATAGATGTGGGTACTTGCTTCTCATGGAATCTTCTCTTTCCCATGTATATTCCGTTCCATGCCGCGAAGTCCAATGAACTTTTACAATTGGGATTTGATTGTGCCTCAACTACTTAACCTTACGATCGAGAATTTCGATCGGCTCCTCGATAAAACATAGCCGTTCATTAACTTGAATATATTCCAGAGGTAGAACTAAAGACTCGTCGGCTAAGCACTTCTTAAGATTCGACACATGAAACGTATCATGGATGGCACTAAGCTTCAGAGGTAAGCTGAGCTTGTATGCAACTAGTCCTACTCTTTCGAGTATTTCGAATGGACCGACATACCTTGGACTAAGATTTCCTTTATTTCCGAAGTGCACAACCCCTTTCCACGGTGATACTTTTAGAAGAAATTTATCACCCACTTGAAATTCCAAGGGTTTCCTTCGATTATCGGCATAGCTCTTCTGGTGATCCCTTGCAGCTTTAAGTTTTTCTTGGATGATTGCNGATCCCTTGCAGCTTTAAGTTTTTCTTGGATGATTGCGATTTTGTCGGTTGTTTCCTGGATAATGTCAGGCCTGGTCAGTTGCCTATCACCAATTTCCTGCCAACTGAGTGGGGATCTATATTTTCGGCCATACAAGGCTTCAAAAGGTGCACATTGGATACTGGTGCGATAGCTGTTATTGTAAGAAAATTCGACCAATGGTAGATGGGTATCCCAACTACCTTCGAAGTCTATCACACAGGCTCGCAACATATCCTCTAATGTTTAAATCATCCTTTCCGTTTGTCCATCCGTCTGAGGATGATATGAAGTGCTTAAATCCAATCTCGTGCCTAATGCCCTTTGAATCGATTGCCATAACCTGGAAGTAAAGCGGCTGTCTCTATCTGAAATGATAGAAACAAGTACTCCATGCTGCGACACAATCTCATTGATATACAACTGCGCCAGCCTTTTCGTACTGAAATCTTCTCGAATAGGCAGAAAGTGTGCGGATTTCGTAAGTCGATCCACTATGACCCAAACTGAGTCGTATCCCTTCCTTGTTCTTGGAAACTTTGTAACGAAATCCATTGATATCTGATCCCATTTCCATTGGGGAATCTCAGGTTGTTGAAGAAGACCAGATGGTTTCTGGTGTTCAGCTTTTACTCTTGCACAGGTCATACAYCGACTTACGTATATGGCAACGTCTCTTTTCATTCTTGGCCACCAGTAATATTCTCTTATCCCTTTGTACATCTTATCGAATCCTGGGTGAATCGAATATTTGGAACGATGGGCCTCCTCCATAATTGTAGACCGGAGGCTGTCACTCCTTGGTATCCAAACTCTGTCCTTGAAGTAACGCACTCCATCCGCTCGGGTTTCGAATTCCTTCTCTAGGTGATGCAAGGTTTCATCCTTCAGATTCTCTGGTTTCAATGCCTCATGTTGATCTTCGAGAATTTACGTTTTCAGGTTCGTTTGAACCAACATTCCCATGGCTCGTACCTTTGACGATTTCACCATTTCCTTTCGGCTTAAGGCGTCGGCTACTACATTAGCTTTTCCTGGGTGATAATTTATTTCACAATCATAATTGTTGAGAATTTCGACCCACCTCCTTTGCCTCATATTCAACATCTTTTGATTCAGAATATGCTGAAGGCTTTTATGATMARTGAARATGATGCATTTGGTGCCGTACAGATAGTGCCTCCAGATTTTAAGTGCGAACACCACTGCCCCCAACTCGAGATCATGCGTAGTGTAATTCTTTTCGTGCACTTTGAGTTGCCTTGAGGCGTACACAATAACTTTGTCTTTTTGCATTAGCACGCATCCTAAGCCTTGATGCGATGCATCACAGTAGACCACAAAATTTTCCGAACCCTCAGGTAGGGCTAAGATCGGTGCATGACATAGCCTCTGCTTAAGAGTCTCAAACGCTTGTTCCTGTTTCTCACTCCAGACAAACTTCTTGTCCTTTTGGGTTAAGGCAGTGAGTGTGTCACACCCCGCTAAAGTGGAAACACTAGATGTAACAGGCAAGCGAGTCATAGCGACAGTTAATAAATAACACCATTCCGAGTTATACAAAAACAAAACAAGTTTATCGACATAACTGAAATTTAACTGAATACAACTTTTCTCAAAATACTTCAATTTCGGACTTAATCGATCTTGTCATGAGTATGCTCCTAAAAATCCAACCAACCTTACTTAAATTCTGAAAAACATGAAAATAAAACAAGGTCAACTACAAAGAGTTGGTGAGCTCACCGGTTTTCATATGCATAAAACGTTTCAATTCATAAACCAAGTAATTGCAAACTTATGCGAATTTTTTGCACTTAATAAATGTAAATATTTGACGATGTAGAACTTGAGACGCTACTGAGCCTTACCTGACCAACTTGCCCCATTAATTTTACGAACAACCTTAGGTAGCCCGTACACTACTTAGGTCCCACGGTTCGTAGGAGTACTAAATCAGCG
>NW_020202694.1:20191-29493 GCF_001531365.2 Cynara cardunculus var. scolymus
AGAAAAATATTTTCCGATTCCATCGAGTTTTAAAGATAATAAATCTGATTAAAGATGCATGCAAGATCCTACCATACTGAAAATATGATCAGACCTTACATGGAAGGACTCTCTCCTACTTTCTTAGAGATTAAAGAACATGGAACACAGATTATCATTCTTTCGAAGACATTTGCAGGTCTTTGATGAACAATCTCCCCTCTTTAAATCCCATAAATTTACTAAAGAATCGAGTAAGTGAAGAAGGATGAAAACTTTTGGATCTTTATGGAAATAGTATAGCTCAAAACATACATTTTCTTAGAATCTTGAACAATCCTTAAGAGCAACGGAATCCTTTAAGACTTGCGAAAAGATGGAATCGGCTGGAGGGCGGTTGAGTTTGGAGAGAGGTGACAGGTTTAAGCTGAGAGTTTGGAAAATGAGAGTTTTCAAAGAAAGAGGGGTATTTATATGAAGGCTTTTAAAGAAGAGATGGACTGGCCTCTAAAGACCCAAGCCCTATAAATTATTATTTTTTTTCTAAATAATAAAACCCCACTATAGATTATTCAAACAAAACAACTAGATATTAGATTTTTAAAACTCCACCCTTTAATAAAATACATGGCCAATGAGATGGAACTTTGGAAATTTTAACTTTTAAATACAAAACTTACAATATCAATTTTATTTTATTTGGAGCGATTCTAGACTATTTGGCATTGCACAAGTTAACTTTGTCAGTTACTCGCCGAAACGTGATCTTCCGAACAAATCTTGGGAATTAAGCAAGATGATCTCTAATCATCATAGCTAAATCCTAGAAAGACTTAATTCTCAATAAAGATCCTAAAATAAGGTGCTAACCTGAAATTCTGAAATGACGGATTGTCACAGAGTGGTTGCGCAATTTTTGAGAAATTTGCAATGAATCTTCGATAATAGCCTGCCAAACCAAGAAACTGTCGAATATCTGTTGGGGTTCTTGGGGCCTTCCAGTTCTTAATGGCCTCAACCTTGGCAGGATCCACCTGAATCCCTCTTTCGTTAATTATGTGCCCAAGAAATTGTACTTCCCGAATCCAAAATTCACACTTGGAAAATTTTGCGTACAATTTCTGGCCTCGGAGTAGCTCCAATATTAACCTCAGGTGTTGTTCATGATCCTCCTTACTTGGAGAATAGATCAGTATATCATCTATGAAAACAATTACGAATTTATCCAAGTAGGGTCTACAGACTCTATTCATTAAATCCATAAAGACATTCAGTGCATTAGTTAGCCCAAACGGCATAACCATAAACTCGTAGTGACCGTACCGGGTTCTGAAGGCTGTTTTGGGAATGTCCTCTTCCCGCACTCTTACTTGGTGATATCCAGACTGAAGTTCAATCTTGGAAAAGTATATACAGCACCTTGGAGTTAATCGAACAGGTCATCGATTCGAGGGAGGGGGTATCTATTTTTTTTTTTGTAAGGGTGTCCGGGCCAAAGCCCCCGACTAATCCCCGGAAAATTTGGAGGCTAAACATGGCTTCACTTAAATGTCGCCAACACTCCCCTCCCAGGGCTCGAACTTGGGTTCATGACTATGCCATGCCTAACCCTTTACCACTAGGCTGGAAGGTCTTTGACGGGGTATCGATTCTTGATGGTCAACTTATTAAGTTCCCTGTAATCAATGCACATTCGCATTGACCTATCTTTCTTTTTGACGAATAGAACCGGCGCACCCCATGGTGAGTAACTTGGTCTAATAAATCCCATGTCTAACAACTCCTGGAGTTGCTTTGACATTTCCTGCATCTCCGCGGGTGCCAGACTGTAACACCCTCATTTTTTTTATCAAGAGAGATGTTACGTAATCTGAAACATTTCCTTAATAAATACACCAAAGTAATGGCTAATTTAAAATCATTTAAACTATTACAGCGGAAGTCTTTGAGTCATCAAAATCTAACTTAAGTTCTAACCCACCTTCTCTTGGGGTTAGGTTACAAAAGATCATTACAGTGCATCTTAGACAAAAGACTAACATGTGATGATAATAAGCAACATTCTAAGCATGTCCCTTGCCTTTATCCGTCCTCGAACTACCTGGGCCTGAGATGCATACTATAGTCAGCTTATAAAGCTCAGTGAGTTCATGGTTTTCGTGTATAAAATCATTGTACGTCATACATTTCAACTTGTAAACTTTGTACCACGTAGCATGCAATTTCTGAAAACATGCAACACTGAAAGAAACAAGATCTCATGAATTATCTGTCTAGAATGGGTCATTTAGTCACAAACACGCCCTGGGTTGATACTTCATTCTCGATTGATCATCCACTTGTCCGGGTTGTGTTTTATACTGGTCGTGACTTACTGTTCAAATGCCCACCCATAAATCATCAAACTTTGATATGGAAAAACATACTAGAGTTATTCGAAAACTGATTAAACACATAGTATGCACTGATCATAAAAACGTCATACATGTAAAACATATCATGTATGTAAACTGAAACATCATGCATTTGTACCATCATCATATAAATCGTATAGTGCTTGAAAATAAATTTATACATAGGTATGCATCCCATTGTAAGTCTCATGAAGACTCACCTGATAATGTCGATTGCTTACTTAACGGCACTGACTGGTAACCTACAATTTATAATAGCGAATGGTACATAAATGATAATTTCTCCCAAGGCTAACATGAAGTCAACTTACGGTTAACTATGTTGACTAGGGTCAACATTGGTCAACTACTCGCTAATTACTCTAAAAGTTTTATTAAGCCATCGGGACTAAGATTGAGCTTCTGGATATGCCTCTGTGCTAAAACGATAGTCTTGGGGAAGACCAGAGCCTCTGTGGATGACACAGAGCCTCTGTGGACCACCAGAGCCTCTGTGGACCACCAGAGCCTCTGTGGTTGTAACCATGGAAAATAATTCATCGCCCAGGACCAGAGCCCCTCTGGTCTCTCTTCCAGAGCCTTTGGTCTCGCAACCAGAGCCTCTGGTTCTAAATACTTAGAAAATACCTCATTCAGGACCAGAACCCTTCTGTGGTCTCATACTTGATACAGAGTTCTCAAGCAGAGCTTCTGTATAACATAACGTAATACAGGGCTCTCACGACTTGAAACAAAGCTCATGCAGAGCCTCTGACTAGCATAACTGGACACAGAGCTCTTATGCAGAGCTTCTAACAAGATACAGAGCTCTCATGCAGAGCTTCTGTATAACATTTTCTAAGTGGTTTTTACAGTCTGATACAGCGTGTTCACCATTTGAAACCTAAACCTTGAAACCGACCTTAAAGCACGCAGTTTGGGACGTGAGCCCTCTAGAGATCTATACAGAATCGAATGTATAGCTAAACCTTGTATCAACATAAAATTTGGGTCGAGTAATTACCTCTAAACGACGGGAAGCAGGGGGTTTCGTGCCTGGTCTGAACTCCGGTTCCTCCCTCTCTCAAACTCGACGATTCCTTCTTCTTTCAAAAGGATAACTACTTGTAGACCAGTACCCTTGATTTATACTCAAGCGGTTTGGCCTATTAGTTGACCAAATTGGTCAAATCCCGATTTTTGGGCTGTGAGACTGTCTTCTCCACAGCCTGCAACCATGCAGGTCGCAGTTTCCTTTTATGCACCAGGCATCGCCTGATCCTCTGCTGCCTCTCCCAAGCTGACAGCAGGCTCCCCCCTCTAATTGGAGCCTTCAGTTCTTAGCCGTAAGTTAACTTATTTTAAATTTCTAATTTTTATTTAAAAAATATATATATATATATGTATAAAAATAGAAATAATAATAAAGATGCCTTATTTTATTTCTCGAAATTTTTGAGTTTTACACAGATGATATGATGCCTTTGCCACTGGGGCAGCCCCAGGGATCAAGTCGATACTGAATTCGACTTGTCTTTGCGGGCTGTGACCGATTTAAGAACTAAATCGCTTACACTGTCAGCGGTTTAAACACGATCCTCCAAATTTCAAGTTCCTTAATCGCTTACTTCTCGATTAAATCCTTCTGATTTGAGCGATTTAACAAAGAAACCTAAGTGTGAGAGATGAACTAGGTTACTAGCGATTTAGATTGAAAAAGTGAACGAAGAAACAATCCGGTCAAAAACATGTTGGGCCTGATCGATTTTAAGCCCAAAGAAAATCAAGTCATTAAACCGATTGGACTTTGAACTGAGCAATTTAACACAAAATTATTCAAACTAAAATTCAAAAACAGATCAAAAACTATCAAAAACACAAAAAACAAAAAAAATTAAAAAAATGAATCAAAAACACTGACTTTTTAAAAAAATTTAAGAACATGAAAAATTTAAAACACAGATTTTCACCAAAAACTTGAAATCAGATAATCAAAATGTAAATCTTTGTGTAAAACAAAGATTCACAACAAGATTACACACAAAATGATCCTGTTTTTAACACGAAAACACACAATTTTCCATAAAATTTCGGATCAAACTTGAAGAAAAACAAGAACACAAAGAACAAAATTTTTTTTCAGAAAATAATCTTTGAAAATTTCTGATTTCTTCTTCTGATCTCTTGCACACACTGCTTTGATACCAATTGATAGTCCCACTTTTAGTGATCAATCTTCATGAAAGCTTCATAACAATGGCAGATCTGATGAATCTTCAAGAACATCATATAAGAACTTTGAGAGAGAAAGTCAAACATTCAAAGCTTAGTCAAACTCTCTATTACGAATCAGATTTTACAAATGAGCTATCTCTTACAACAATTACAAAGACATCACCCTATTTATAGGGTCAAACTTCTAAACATAATCAAAGTCAAACCTATCTAAGAAAAGTCAAACACGATGACTTTTACAATTATAGACACTATTTAACTTTCAAGACGAATATAATTTAATACTGATTTTCAGTCCTAACAGGTTTGTACTGAAAGAATATATTTTGAGAATAAGATCAACTCGTTGGAACTGAATGCTAAAATGATATTAAATCAAATCTCTGATTTTGAGCAGCTTATCATCTTGGAACAATCCAAGATTGATAAAGAGAAGAAAGAGATTAGAGAAGAATGTCTGAGCAAGAATCTTGAACCTGACTGCATTGCTCAAAAGCAGAAAGCTTTAGATGAAGAAAAAAAAATTGTTGCTCTTGAAAAGAGAAACAAAAAGAGAAACACTGCTAAGAAATATGCAGCAATTGCTAAAGAGTTTGCATAAAAGAAGAAGTGGCTCGACATTGCTTCTGAGAATGAAAAGAGCAGCTCAGATGAAGAGAGACAGGAGTTTGATAAAGAAAAGAAAATGTTTGAGAAGCTGAAGAAGGAGTTAGAAGGTAAACTTCTGGATACTTCAAAGAAATTGTCTGATCTAAAGACAGAACTTGAAACTGAAATGAAAATGAGAACTGAACTTAAAAAGAAGTACAATTTAGTTGCTGATGAAAGAGACCAATTATTAAAGAAAGTAAAAGACTTTTCATGTGCTGAAAGCTCAATTGGTTCTTCTTCACAGTGTAAACCCAGTTTTTATGACTGTTCTAAATCTAACAGTTATTCAATCAGTCCTAAATCAACTGTTACTAAGAACTATTCTCGTTCTTCAAATCAGTACTATCAAGGGTATGTCATTGGATCACCCAATTATTCTTCTAAAGTTTAAAATATTTGGGTTAATAAAGTTGATTATGTTTCGTCTTGTAACTCTGTTCTTCCTTATGTTGTAAGATCCACTAATGATTTTGTTAGGATTGAAAATCAGTGTAAAATTGCATTCGTCTTGAAAGATAAAATTGTCTATATTTGTATAAAGTCACCGTGTTTGACTTTTCTTAAATGTTTGACTTTGACTATGTGGTTTATTGTTTGAGCCTATAAATAGGGTGATATCTTGTAATTTTGATGAGGAAGCTTATTGTAATATTCATAATACGTAAAGAAAGTTTGATCAGATTTAAAATCTTGACTTTCTCTCTCAACTCTCTCTATGTTGTTCTTGAAGAAAATATCATTCTGCAATTGATGATTTGAAGGTTTTATGAAGATTGATCAATATTAGGGACATCAATTGGTATCAGAGCCGGATTTGCAAGAAATCAAGAAAAGAAATCAGAGTTTTGAAGTTTTTTTAAGAGATTTTTTTTCTGGTTTTTTTTAACTCGAAATCTTCAGACAATCAAATGTTGAGAAAAATCTTCTAACATTCTCCCCCTTGAATGTAGAACAGCGATGATCTTCACTTTTTATAATGTAGACCAGAAACAATAACGAACAAATTTTAAACATTATCCCCAATAATGAATTTCTTCAGATAAGATCACAAACATTCTTTTACGACGCGCAATCTCTATCAGTAAACTGTTGAAATGATGATCTTCACATTCAACAAATCTCAGACATTGTAGCATCGGAATAATCTCCGGTCGCACTTCTTTTGAATCTTTTGCCAATTTTGAAGTTACTCCCCCTTAATCTTTACATCAGATTTGTGTTTTGGTCTTAATATTAGGTTCAAAGTGTGTGTAATCACTTCATGAATCTTTGTTATACACAAAGATTTGCGTTTTGATCATAGTTTTTCAAGTTTTTGATGAAAACTTGTAGTTTTAAAAGGTTTGTGTTCTTGAATTTTTTTTTCAAAAACCTATGTTTGATCCATTTTTTCTTGTTATTTTTTTTTTTTGTGTTTTTGTTAATATTTTTTTTTGTTTTCAAACCCATCCGGATTTTTGACTTTTAACATATTTTTTTTGGGTCTAATCCGCTCAAAGGCCCAACGGATTAGGCATTCTACACCCATCCGATTTAAGTCTCTCTTCACTCGACTTCATCTTCTTTGCTCAAGATATCGCACATAGGCTCACTCGATTTCTTCATTCATCGCTCATCTTCGTCGCCTCCTTCATCAGCCCATCTGGTAATCGGACATCTTCATCTTCCTAGCTTCCTTCTAAATCTGACAAAGGCCAATATAGATTTGGATCCTAAATTGCTCACGACTTCATCGGTTTTCATCTACATCGTTCATCTCCTTAGCCAGATTCAAGGGTTTTTGCTAAATCACTCAAAGGACATCCAAATTTCTAAATCGGACAACCTAACTAGTCGATTCAGAGTTTATCGCTCACCACTATGATCCTAAATCGCTCGCAGACTGTAAATCGCTCATCATATTCGATCACCATACTCATCCGTATTAGTATATGGCTCAACCTATCCGGATTCCTAAATCGCTCATCCTAAATTTTGTTTGTTTTTCTACAGCCTAAATCAACCTAAATCGTTCAAAGGCTTCCATCGATTTCAACGTAAAATCGTTCCAATCTTCATCGCAGACTATTTAGTTTTACCTGCTGTTGTTTGATTTTGAAGTGTTTGAGTTTTGAGTTGTTCGTTTTTGAGTTGAACTGTAGCAATCAGTTTCATCATCTTCTGTATGGTCATCGATCGCACACTTTCTGGGTTCAACTTGTAGACGATTTAGCTCCTCAGTTGGAACTTTTGTCAAAATTGGTGATCGATTTCAAGACTTCTGTTGACAGTATGGTTTTCATTCTTGGTCATCACTGATATATTAACGGTCAAAAAGTTTTGTGTTGTTAAATTTTGAGTATCTGTTGGTGTAAATTGAATAGATTGTTCGATTTTGAGTTTTGTATGTGTTAGAATTAATGTGCTTGCGAAGATTGAGTGAATTTATTGTGTGTGCGAGATATCACCGTGTGTGCGAGATGGCACTCATTAAGGAACTATGGACAAGTAAAAAATCAGACTGCTGAGAACTTGATACCTGATTTTGATGGTTCATTTCCAAAAGGAGCTGTGAAATCTTTGTTTAAGTACTACAAGGAGGTCAGGAAGGTTTCCAAAACGTGAGTGTTTTATATTTGTTAGAATCAGAATGCTTACTGATTGATGATACCACATTGGGTTTGGATATATACTTTGAAGACAAAGGTTTTTCATCATCAGAATCCTCATATTTTACTTGTGGTTTTGGAAGTGGAGACACACTCATACATGACCTTTGATACAGTTGAAAGTTTAAAACTAAGGGGCTGTTTGACAGTTGCTGAATGATTTAGTGCAGAATAGGTAAGAGGTCAGAATGGTTGAGAGGGTCAGAATGGTTAAGTGCTGAATGAAATAATGTTGTTTGGTAACTGTTCTCTAAATGACAATAAATTACCATTTTAACCCTCATCTAACAAAAACCCATTATTCAATTTTAACCTTCACTTTTTGTTCCTCTTTGCCCTCATCGATGGCTTCAATCTGTGATGAATCATCGAGAATCATCATCGAGAATCATCATCCGATGAATCATCGAGAATCCTCACCTTCTTCGTCTCAGGTACCAGCAACCAACAGTAACAGGCCTCGATCTTATCATCATAATCCACAAACTCAATTTGTTTTTCATGTTATTAATTATTAGGTGAAAGCAGCTTACAAGAAAAAGGCTTGGGAAACTCATCCAGATCATTTTCCCCTTTCCCAAAAATCTCTTGTTGAATCCAATTGCAAACTGGAATCCGCTTCCACCATCGTAGAAGAAAAACAAGGGGCATACTATTAACTTACGGAGGTCGCCGGCGATGGAGACGATGGAGGTCACCGGCGAAAACCGGCCGACCTGGGGAAGGGGACGAAGGCGATGGGTTCAAGAGATTATCGTTTCTGACATCAGGTAAAGGACGATGGGGAAGGCAACGGAGACGACAGACGATCGTAGGGTGGGGGTGGCGATTTGCAGACCGGCGACGAGAGGGTGGGGGAGGGGCTGTGAAGACCGATGACGATGACTCTGGTAAAGGGTGGGGGAGGGGCTGTGAAGACCAGCTAAGAGAAGATGGAGAAGATGGAGGACCGACGACGAGAGGGTGGGGGAGGGGCTGTGAAGACCGGCGACGATGACTCTGGTAAAGGGTGGAGGAGGGGCTGTGAAGACCAGCGGGAGAAGATGGAGAAGATGGAGGAGGGTGAAGGAGACGATGACTCTGGTAAAGGGTGTGGAAGGGTAAAGTTAGAAGAATTGTAATCTGAATGGTTTAGTGGTACTCTAGATGCAAAATGGTTAAGAGGGAGAGTGTAACCATTAAGTGGCATTTTTTTTTGCCAAACAACCTCAACCTCTGACCGATTAAGAGGTTGGCTCTTAATGTCACCTTTAAAAGCCAAACAAACAGCCCCTAAGTGGTTTATCATTTTCAAAATCTGTTAAAGTCATTGCTCAGTTTAGGAGAAGGTTGTTGGTCCCAAAGGGTCTACAAAAATAGTAAACAGTTTGTAGAAGGGGGGGGATGAATACAAACA
>NW_020202695.1:0-6873 GCF_001531365.2 Cynara cardunculus var. scolymus
CACATCAATGGTGTTGTCTGCGTTCTGCTATTCGAAAGAGAAAGGGCACAACTGCCCGGTCTTCTTGCTGGTACCATTATTCCTCATCCTCCAAATCTTGGTGAATGCAGTGAATGGAGCCATGAGGGTACCATCAAAAACATTAACATCAAGAATGAAGCGGCTATCAAGCTTAGACCGAGGAAGCTTTGTCCCAGGAGCTCTCAAAGCATGAGGCAGAGTTGGAGGTGGAATCCGAAGAGACTATCAKCAAAGCAAAAATATACCACATTTATTATCAGTCAGCACCAAGTAAACACCGAATACACATTGAAGCGCTATATATTTAAAAACTACATACCGGATCATGAAACCCCTTGAAAGGCATATGATGCCTTACAAGATTTGCAGGGCGATCCAGTCTGATGTAGTCAGCAACATTACCCATTCCAGCAAAGCAAACGCTGCACAGATCATAATCTTCTTTCCTGCAAAAGGCACAAGTTACTAAAACTGGTTTACGGATAGACTAATTAGCAATAATAATGATTACATACACTTTGGACTTGAACCGAGGCCCAGTTATCGGATGAACACCACAACCATCGCAACGAACACCCCTGTGAAATATATTGCCTATGCCATTACCATGGTTATAGCTTCTCCTCCAAGGACCGCGAGAAGGTTGATAAGCATGCAAACTAAGGTCGTTTGGTAATGGCATTCCTGAAAATGGGCATTGATTAGTTGCATTCAACATGCCCTGAGCCCAGCCCGACGAACTGCCAGAATCATCAGTAGCTTTTGGGATGTCAGCTGATGACAGACCACCCATCTCAGTCACGTTATGATCCTGAATATATTGCTTCAGATAATCAAGACAGGGTGCAGCAAAACCAGCATTCTTCTTTTCAGAGCTACCATCAGTGGTGTCTTTGATTTTCATGGAAGGAAGATCAGATACAACTTGGGAATAAGTTCGGCCATTAGACCCTTCCACACCCTTGTTGGTAWTAAATGGRGTCTGAAAAGCTTCATAATCAAAGTAAGGAACATTAAGATCAACCGCTCTTGGGGGCTGAACATCTTTGAACTTCACACCTTCATTCACCTTTTGAACCTGCTCTTCTTTCTTCTTCGATTTGGATTTTATAAGTTCAGGGTCCACTGGAACCTTACTGTCCGTCACAACTGATGGTCCAGAAGTCTTACCCTTTCGACCATTAACGTTCGATGATTCAGAATTCTTAYCCTTTTSGCCATTAACGGTTGCTGAACCWTCGCCAGGGGTGGGKGCCTTTGGGCTAGCAATAGGGTCAGAAAGCTGATTCAAGTATGTTTTTGTGAGCTTTTCCACAAGCTCAGCAATCCCGGGAGCAGAAGATGATGCTTTAGATGCCAAATCTAGGGGMAGTTTAGCAAGCACATMGCGAAAGGGCTCAGGYACAGATTTCAGAATTTCAGAGACACCAGAATTCAAGGATCTCAGGGGAGTAGAAGTCCCACTTGGTTCATCAGACTTGCCATTGTTTAACTTCACAGTTATCCTCAACGGATTCAGAGACTGGCGCACAACATCATGGATATCATCATCATCAGCAAGAGTAACCTCGTCGCCATCTTCATCAACATAAGTGAGAGTGAAATCAACATCAGAATCAAAGCCAAATAGATTGCGGATCTTCGCCCTCAACATGACAACATCAAGAGCAAGTTCCTTGTCATGAACAAGTGCACTAAAGCGTCGAAGTGTTTCCCCAAACTTAACCTGCAAAAAAACAGCACAAATTTATCAATAAATCYGTACCATAAGCATAATGGCAATCATTTATCGATAAGATTTTGCATGTGTCAGAACTCAAACGAAAAATGTCCAGCTTATCATTAAAGGACTCCAAACCAAGAGCGATAGAGTTTTAGTATTTAGTGGCCAACAACGCTTTGAAATGGGTAATTTACCAAGTGATTAAGACTATTTACCCAACTCAACCGATCATTAAAATGGGATTACTCAAGCTCACTCTTTAGACCCATACGTTTTCATTTCATTTAACAAGTAAGCACATGGAATTAGGGCATAAGGGAAGCAAAATACTCCTTTTCAATTAATATAAAGTTTCCTAATAAAATGATCAAGATGAACTCACCTGAAGGGTTTAGTAGAAACCCTACTTTCTCGGGATTAAATCGGCAGACGCAAGGGAGGTAATCAGCACAGCAGAGTGCTGTTCGCTGTTTGGCAAATGACAGCAAGGTTCGCGTTGCAGGTAGCTGTTCGGGCAAAGAATCACTAAGAAAACAGCATCGTACAGGTGCTGTTTGCTGTTTGCTGTCCAGTGGAGCGCAGCAGGTTTGTTGCCTGCTGTTTGGTGAAGGAAAACATAGAAAGAAAACGCAGTAACAGCTGCTGTTTGGGTTACGGGGTGCAACGAAGGGGAAAACAGCACATCAATGGTGTTGTCTGCGTTCTGCTATTCGAAAGAGAAAGGGCACAACTGCCCGGTCTTCTTGCTGGTGCTGATTGGGTAAAGGAAACATAGAGCAAGGCTGCAACGACTACTGTTGCTGCTGCTGTATCTAAGGGACGACCGAAATGCGCAGGTGGCACCCGCAGATGCTGCTGGTCTGAGGAAACGCGCAGGGAAAAAGTGGAGAATCAGCACAGCAGAAAAGCTGCTTGCTGTTTGGGCGAATGGAGGCGAAGAAACAGCTTAGCGAAGCTGCTGTCTGCTGCTGGCTAATCGAGAAGGACGCAATGGCTCTGCTCCTTACGGCTGCTGTTCGGGCGAGAAGACGGAGAAAACGGCACCTGCAGCCTGCTGTTTGCTGCTGTTGTTTGCTGTTTGGCGAGGCGTGCAGAAGACAGCACAGCACAACAGGGGCCGCTGCCTTGCTGCCGGCTGTTATGGGCGAACGAGGAAGACGCAGTAGCTGCTGTTCGCGGCTGTTGCTGCTGCTGTTTTGAGTCTTGGGAGGGCGACGAAACGAGAAGGCGCAAATGAAATGGTCCGCTGATGGGTGGTTGCTGCTGTTGTTCCGGGAGTACAGCAAACACGCAGCTAAAGCTRCTGTCTTGGCGAGGCACAGGCAGCYCAAACACGGCTCATTGTTGCCGCTTGACGAATTGGGAAGCGAGGAAGAAATAGCACAGCAGACTTGCTGTTTGCTGTTAAGGTGGGAAACAGAAATGGTCAAGGTGCCGAGGTTGATATTCTCTGCTTGGGTACCCCCCCCTTTTTGAAAATAGAGAAAATTAACAAATAAGGTAAAATTACCTAAAATAAAATTTCGGGTGTTACAAAGTCCTTCAAATTTTGAACCACATCCCCAGCAAGATCTTGTTAGTGAAAAAAACAATTGAGTGCAACATGATGATTGAGAAAGCTCTAGATAATATCATATGATATAATATCAGCTATAATGTAAAAAGGGTTCATCACGTATATCACTGATTAAGAGGATTTAAGGTTTTGATGTCGACTTCATGGCACTTGCTCATATTACTACCAAATATACCTGTAAATCATTTAGATATCTTTATTAACATAGAGAGAATCTTCTCTTAAATTCTAGATCATCAAATATACCTGTAAATCATTTTTCTCAAAAAAATAACGAGTGAGGATTTGCTCTAGATTTTTCCTTCAAATCTTGATTCTTGAGTGTGTATTTTGGAGTATATCAAAGTGAAGTTTGTGATACCCAGAGGCTACAATAGGGTTGAAATATTACCTACGGAGTGACTCCTTTCACGATCCAATATATTATCCAAGTTCTTTCATCGATATATAAACCCTGCAAATCCCAAATTCTAACAAGAAATACAAAATACAAGGAAAACCAGAGGCAGTATCAGAACTACAAGTGATATTACCACTAAAAAGAAAGGCCTAATCAGTTACTACAATTGCATTCAATTACAAATGTTCTATTTTTAGTTTTGCCGGTTTGAGTTGCTAACTCATCATTATCAAAAAAAACCTAAAGAAAATGACAATGACGTCCATGAAATATGATCTGGATGGACCCAATCTTGACTCCATCAAATAAAAGATAATAAAAGATAACAAATAAAGAGTCCTCTTTCTGGGTTCATGAGCTTTTGCCCAATCTTGACTCCATAAACCCTAATGGGTATTTGAAAATTTTGATTTTTGTGTTGTACATGAATGGTAAAAACAAACCAAATAATTACCTGGAGATGGATTGAACGTTGAAGAAGACGATGGAAGACAGATCAGATTTCGAAGAACCTACAAAAAGATTCGAGAACACAGGTCAGATTTCGAAGAAGATTCGAGAACACCCTAAGCTAACAGAACCCTAAACGTTTTCCTRGAAGATTGAAGAAGACGATGGAAGCACGATTGAAGAAAATGACGATCGAATTTGTTTTAGGGATGGCGATGAAATCTGGAACCGATGAAATCGAWAGGGGAGRGTGAGTCGATATCATTATCAAAATCTTGAAATCGATAGGGGAGAGTTTGTTGGATTCGATTTCATCTCAATCTTAATCTGTTGGAGCCGATGAAAGAGTTAAAAGAAGTTGGGTTTAGGGCCGATGAAAGCGTTAAAGAAGTTGGGTTTAGGGATGGCTTTAATGAGTTGTACAATTGGCAATAGAGGTTGTTTTTAAGAGTTTAAGAGATTAAGAGTTTAAGAGTTTTAGCCAAATGCATTATAAGATAGTATAGATAAGCAAAAAAAAAAAAGTTAAAATACGTATGCTTTCATAAAATCCTAACCAATTATTATGTTTTGAATGATTAAGTTATTGAATTATTTTTTAATAAAAAATCATTAAATTTTTTAATCTTGAATGATTAAGTCCGTGAACCATTGTTTTGACTGAAAAACCGTTAAATTTTCTCGTTTTAAACATTAAGTCCCTGAACATATTTTTGTAATAAATAAATCATCGAATTTTAATAAAATTAAACCAATTTTACCATTTCCAAATCCTACACTCTTCAAACCCATTACAAACAAAGGTATCACTCCCGTTCGCCACTCACTGTCTTTCATCGTTGTCCGTTCTTCATATCGCCTATCATATTATTGACCTCTGCTATCGATCTCCTTCTTTTTGATCTATTTTAGGGGGTTACAAATATTTTTATTTGAAGACATTTCTAGTCGTCTGCAAGTAGTTTTTTTGGGTTAAAAAATGATATAAGTAACCAATTTTTAAAAGTTCGATGACTTGTTTTATTAAATTTTTTTATAGAGACTTGATCATTTGAGAAAATTTAATTATTTTTTCATTCCAAAAAAAAGTTCGGGAAATTAATCATTCAAAATGAAAGAGTTTGATTTTTTTTCATTAAAAAAATAATTTATGAAATTAATCATCTAAAATGCGATTGTTCGTTAAGTTTTTTTTTTTTTTTCCTCATACCCCTGCTATTAATTAGGGGTAGTTATAAAGTGACTTTGATGGTATATGGTTTGCAGTTTGAATCTTTTTTTATTTGCAATTGAGATGTTAGGTTCAAATGAGAAGCATTAAAAATTTAAGAATGAGATAAGTAATCGCCACTAATAGTTTTGAAATTTTTATTTTTAAGTTTTTTCATTAATTACTAATGTAATCCATTATCCTTCTCACCCGTTTTCTCTCTCTCTTAAACTCTTCTTCTCTCACTAAAAATCGTTGATGGGATTCGGAGAGGGACAAAGTAGAGTGATTCTAAATGAGATTTTGGTTGTTTCGCTGCCTTTTATTTCTCTTCAGCTGTTTCAGAGCTTAATTCACTGTGCACGACATAGAGAAAACACCAACACCACCAATATGTATACATATATATATATATATATACTTACGCAGATTATATATCTATAGGATGAGAGAGAGAGAGAGAAAGGATGGTGATATGTGCAATCATGAAATGTGTTAATGCTTACCAGCTAAAGTTCTAGCACATGAAAGTCGTCGCACACTTCAATAATAACCCATAAAATCAAGGAAATGATGAGATAATTGGTATTGAAAAAAAACTCAAATATCCAATTTATTTTGTTTTTTCTATAACATTATTTGGATATTGATACATATCGATTTTTTTATCCAATTTTTCACCTTGAAGTCATTGACAATTTTATAATTTACAAGTCGAATTAAATCTCATTTACCTAAATCTCATATATGAACACAAACAATGATGTTTTTCTTTGGTTCATACGGGAAAATGTGAATCCTAACATAGGTTTACATGTGAATCTTAATCATATTTTGTATATGAATCAATTTAAAGTTTATAAATGAGATTCCCAGTCAGTTTAAAATTTATATGTGAACACGTGAAACATAACATAGATTCATATATGAATCTTAATTATAACTTGTACATGAGTCACTTTATAATTTATGAGCTAGATTCTGAATCATTTTAAACTTTATTTGTGAATCTTATATATATATATATATATGGATTTTAAATTAAAGATAATGGAATTCTCATTTTTTTTGGTAAAATTTATTTAAATAAAATATTAATTTTATTTCAGATAATTAATTTAAAAAACGAGTTATCAGTTTATTATTTAAAAAAGAAAGTATATATATATATATATATATATACTAAAACGGTACTCGTGTAATGCATCGAGACACATTTCCATTTAAACGTTTCGTTTTATTTTTTATTCATGCCGATATAATATGATTTTATGTGGTTTTAAGACAGCGATAATGCTTATATTTTTTAATAGAATATAAATTTGAAAATATCGTATAAAATTTGCAAACAATATATCAATATTAGTATCAAATTAACAATTTAAAAGTTATTGTTTGTGTATTTTTTTTAATTCAAATTTTTTTATTATAATTTAATTTAACGTAACGAAGTAACTTAATTTAGGTTTAATAATATTTTTTAATAAAAATAA
>NW_020202695.1:9730-15197 GCF_001531365.2 Cynara cardunculus var. scolymus
GTAAAATTTATTTAAATAAAATATTAATTTTATTTCAGATAATTAATTTAAAAAACGAGTTATCAATTTATTATTTAAAAAATAAAGTAGGTAATTTTTAAAAAATGGAGTGGATCAGTGATTTAATGACTTGAATTAGTGATTTAACTATACAACAACTTATAAATGTCCCCTCGACTTTCTTAGGTTCTTAAAATCAGTCATAATTTTTCCTATATTACATACTTTTCTTTTATTATTTTCATCGTTGAAAAATCTCATGTAATAATTAAGATCTCTCTTCTCTACTTCCCAATTTTTTAGACTTCTCATTTGAATCTTCGTCTAAGGTTGAATTACACAAACTTTGGTTCAAACTACATATCACTGCATATTAATTTTCATTAACTAATATATATTAATTATTTTTGAACAAATAAAAATATTTATTTTGACTAGATTACTGACAATTCAGTGCCTCCAGTTGAAGCCCACAACATTTTAAACCTTGCACAAATCGCACAATTCCATTATGCCCTTTTTTAATAAAAATTAATAGAAATAGCTATTTTCCACAGCTCACCTCCTAGTCATTCCTCTCTCACTTTCACCTAAAAGTCACTACATTCGCAAATTCCTAGGTCGCAACTTGCGAAAGGGCCAAAACAAGTTTTAAGTAGGTTTCACAAGTGGCAGAGCCGCAACGTGCGGAACTGCAACGTGTCACCACCAGGAGAGCATTCACCTTTGAAACCCCATCCACAAGTTCACCCTTAAACCCATCCATAAGTTTTCCTCAAAAAATCCATTTCCCACAATCTCAAATATGTTTTAATTATGGATGTGCACTATTTTTTTTTAAATCAATTGATTTTGATTCCAATCATACATTTTATTAGTATATTGATGGTTGTTTGGTACAACTATATAGTAATTTGATCTATAAATCGTAGAAACATTTTGGATAAAGATATATAAAATCTTTCTGATTTCAATTATTGAAACAACATTTCTCTATCAGTTTTTTTTTTCATACTTATTTCTTCAATGCTCGTAAATTTGTCTAACATTTTATTTCAAAATGAGTTCCAGAATCGAAAAAATTGGTTTAAACTGTTCTGTTGGTATGATTAGGTTATCATACAAGTATTATGGTTCAATTTTTGAGTTAGGCGGCAATAACGATGTTTTTGTTTTCATGGAATTTGTTGGTGGGTCAAGTAACTGACTACACGTTATGCAATTCTCAATCCTTCGATGTATAGTGGAAGCAATGTCTGGGGTAGTTTCAACACCGGAAGCGATGTCGGGGGTAGTTCTAATCTAGGATTTTGTTGTAATCCAGGAATGTATAACTACTCTCAAACCCATGATCAGTATCAGACTCAGTCTGTGTATGTTCCTCAGCAAAATCAACCTCCTTTTGTGTCTCAGTTTGAATCTCAATACGAGCATACATATGATCTTAGTGACTATAACTCCGAGTATGTTCGAGAACATACATATGGTATTAGTGACTATAACCACGAGTATTTTCCGGAGCATACATATGGTCCTGATGACTATATCCTTGAGTATGTTCCGGAGCAAACATATGGTATTAGTGAGTATAACCCTGAGTATGTTCGTAAGCATACATGTGGTCTTAGTAACTATAACCCCAAGTATTTTCTGGATCATACATATGATCTTATTGACTATATCTCCGAGTATGTTCTGAGGACAGAAAAAATCGATGAAGATGATTCTTATGTTTACAAATTAGGTTTATCTGATATTGTGTGTCAAAAAGGTAAATAAGTGAAGGATGAAGATGAAGATAAAGAACATGGAGAATAAGAAGAAGAAGAAGAAAAAAAAAAAAAAACACACTCGTTTTGTTAAAATTATTTGGTGGGATAAATGATTTTTTTGGTATGCATCATCCCCTTCCAACACAAAGTCCATTATCACACCCAACCAACCAATATTTGATCAACATAGTGGAAGAATAAGTCTGGCTCAGATATTCACAACCAACGAAGAAATGCTACTAGGCTTAGATTTGAAGTTTCTTGAAGAGGGTTTCTAGTTTAAAGTCCACAAATCTTCAAACCAGATACGAGGCACAATGTGTGGAAGAAAATTGTGGTTGGCGTATCATGGCGACTATGTGGAAAAAAGCAATATGAATCACGTTCGAAAGTTGGTTGACTTACATACTTGTTCAAAGACGAAATGCATCCGAGTCATCGTCAAGCAAACAAAAAATTATTGGGTCATATATTGAAAGGTAAATTTCAAGATACTAGCAAAATAATTTGAGGACATGACATCTTCCATGATATAAAAGATCAATTAAATACACACACGCGAGCTTGGTATGCGAAATGTCATGAACTATACATGCAAAGGGGTAGCCTGGAGAATTCTTTACCGACTCCCTATGTTTTTCTATAATTTAGAGCTAAAAAATCCTCCTTCACCAAATAAGGACTGATGAAATGAGACGTTTTGATATCTATTTCTTTGCCCTTGGTTGCATGGTACTAATAATTTTAATACATCATTTTTTCACTACTATAAATTAAATATGTAAACCACCTAATTTTGCAGATTTAGGCATGGCAAAGTTTTGTCGGGAAATTATAATAGACGGTGCTAATTTGAGGGAATTTCTTGGGTACAATGTTCTTAGCGGTTTTCATGAATGCAAATAACCAAATTGTTCCCATTGATTTTAGTGGGTAAATATGAGAGTGGAGAGGTGGGGACTTGGTCTTTGGCGATGCTGAAACAATGTATCATAGAATTGGAAGGGTTGGTTTTATATCTGATAGGGTCGCATCTATAAACCAAGCAATCACAATTGTGTTCCCATGGGCCCATCATTCTCTTTGTTATAGCCATCTGGAGATATATGTACGCACTAGGGACAAACGAGTCAAGATGCAGAAAAACATATTCTCGAAGACATGTAAAGCGTATACAGTAGTAGACTTCAACATGCTTATGCAGGGTCTACAACACAATGTACCTGACGGAGCTCCATTGATGGATGAGGTTGGACCCAAAAGATGATCAAGGGCCCATTTTCCTGGAGTAAGTTGCAATATCATGACTTCAAATTGTGCCAAGTTGGTGAATGCATTAGCCCATTTTGTATGAAAATTACAATCGTGGCACTTATGGATTGCTTCTAATCTTTACAACAACAGTGGCAACTGCATGAAATGACCTTTTTCGGGTTTACCTTGCGGTCATGCAATCATCATTGAAAGAGTTGTACAGTGTACACATTGCGGCCATTTTGTGTGTGTTTACTTCACGTCAAATAATTATCGAGCAACCTATTAGGAGGTAGTAGTCTCGGTTGGACCTCCTAAATCATGTTGGTTCTAGATGAATATTTGACAATTTATACACCACTAATATCTAAAATATGGGCAAGAAAACTGAGAAATCATGATCATCGTCTATCACATGGTCAGGGTCCCATATAGAAAAAGTGTAATCAGTGTGGACAACCCTGACATACTTGTCAAAACTATTCATCTATTGCACCAACAAACGTGGGTACTGTAAGAGCTTATGGTAGCCGAGGAAGAGAATCTCATGCATCATTGGATCAAGAAGATTATGGAAATTATAGATATGATATTATTTATCTCAATGTTGATTTTAACGAGTAAACCATGTGTGTTCATCTTCACTTTCATACTAATGAGTTAATTATATGTGATGAACTTAACTCAGTGGAGTACGCAACTATTCTTAAACAAAACAAAATATATGAAATTGAAACATGATATTATTCAGAAGCTCATAAAAACACAACATACAGAACATGGTAACTCCTACAGATAAAGTGCTTTACATTGATCACTCTAGTTCTGTTTCTAGGTTATTTGTGCTTGCAATAATGGAAACTCTCTTAAAAGGTCATTGACACGTACATCATCAACTCGAATATCTCTCTGTAGCCTCTTTATAGTTGTTTGTTTTTCTTCAATCCCTTGGATGATTCTCTCTTTTCGTGTAAAGATTTGCTGCCACCTTTCACTTAGCGCATGATCTTAGCTTCATTTTGTTCAATTGATTGTTTCATTCTGGCAGACATGGTTTGTGAAGATGATAGGTTTGATGAGGATGAGTTTCCAACCATGGGTTTGTTCAGTAAATAGATAAGTATAAACGATTGAAGATGAATGGTTAAAAGATGTGAAATATGGGTCACGAATGACATTCTATAAAAGTGGTAGAATGTGGTGTTTGGTGAAAAAGATCGATGATTTTAAATTAATTTAGTATGGTAAATGTTTCGGGTGATCTTAGTGTTCAATGTTGGTTATTGGGATTAGTGTCGTGTGGCATGGGTTGCTTTTTTATGAAGTAATTGAATCTCTGAGTTATTTATACAGGTATATTTATTTTATGTATGTAAAAGTGGTAAGTAAAGATGTGATTGATGTATGTAAAGTTCAGATATCCTGGTTAGCATCAAATAGTTAGTATTCATTATTGTATTAAGGGTACAATTTTAATTGTGTGGGATTTAATTCTTAATGATTGAGTGTTACTGAGAATAACATGTTTGTTTGCTAAGAAATTCTTTGTGGTGAATTTATTGAGAAATGCAAGGATAACCATGTATTAAGATAACAAATTATGAAATTATTATGTTTAATTGGGGAAATTATATTTGTTGTGGTGTCAACCCTCATTAGTATTTTTTTTTAAAGAATTGCAGTTATTTGTGGAATCAGAATTTATAATTGTTTAAATTCCTAGATTAGGGGTATTATAGATATAAGCTAACTTTGTCTTCCTATGATTAATCGAGGTTGTGCTTATTATAGATATAGTACGTTTTGCGATTTTAATCAAAGTTACACGGTGAAAGGGTGGCAATCTGTTAGTATTTATGTTGAGGTTTGAATGGTGGTTCCATGTAGGACCAAGGAATCTATATGGAAAATATAAGAGGTTGGTTATCTAAAGATCCTTTGGGGTTCTCTAAAGGCAATGATGTGTTGTAAGATTCTGAAATGGAATTCTGGTAAACAATTACCATCATTTGTTGATTGAGTGAATTCTGGGATGGAATTCTGTTAAGGGCAAAAGTTTATAATAACCTGGTTTGATATTAAAGAAAGTTCGGGGGGGGGGGGGGGGGGGGTTGTATTTTGTCGATTTATAAGGGATCGTTTTTGTTAAATAGGGGTATAAAAGGAGAACTCCTTCTCCTTATCTTCATTTCCTGTCGACTTCCTTTCTTTCATTTTCACATTAAGTGTGTGTGAGTTATACAGAAAAGCTCCAAAGGCACTACAACAAAAAGGGCTTTATAGGACACTCATTAGTGTCCTAATAAGGTAGTTAATAGGACTTTTAAGTTTATAGGACAAAAAATGTGTGTGTCTCATCTAAAGGTGTTGTATTAGGTTAATAGGATGAATTTGAGTGTCCTAAAAAACTCTAGGATTATGATACTAAACCCATAGTCCTA
>NW_020202695.1:16362-17720 GCF_001531365.2 Cynara cardunculus var. scolymus
ATTTGTTCCTATAGTCAAATAATTTATCACTAACAAATATATGATAAAACTTGTGAAAACTAGTCTATAATTCAAGTAAAATTTGCAGATGTAAACGACAAATTATAAATATAACATACAATAGCATTTGCAGCTTCGACATTTTTGGCAATGCCGTCTTTAGAAAAACACGCAACAAACAACTCCATTCGACTAGGTTCACGTCCCGAAAAAGATTCCTGTAACAACCCAGATATATATTTAGGTAAATACATATGCATATTACATCAACTACATTACCTTTAGTTTTTCACGAACTCGAGCATAACTTTTTTTCCCTGTAATTTGCATCATCTTCTTATATCCCCTACTAGTCTTATTTCTTTCACTGATTTTCTGAAAATGACATATAAGGCTATAAGCTAGAAGTGGATAAATTATAAAATGACATTTTATAGGATTTACCACAAAACAACCAGCAAAAACCCAACAGCAAAAACAGCCAGCAATATAGTCACTCATTGATAACTTAATTTTTGGAACAAGTTCTTTGCATCTCTCGCCCCTGGTACGATTCTTATTCAAGGTTGCTCACTGTTTGGTGTTATTTGGGTCTGTTCTTCCATTGCTATATCTGCTTCCACTGTTTTGTTCATTCCACTGTTTTGCTATATCTTTCATTTTTTCCACTGTTTTGCTATATCTTTCATTTTTTCCCACTGTTTTGTTCATTCTAAATGAAACAGAAGCCTGTCATCTCTAATTTTCATTTTGTCCTATCATATTATTATACTGTTTTGGATTTGCATTCACCATCACACAACACACATTAAGCTGCAAACAGACAGGCTCAAAATGAACCTGTCTGTTTTTGTCTCTAATTTAGTAAAATATGATATTGAACTATTATAGACATCATTTGAAACATTCTGGGTACACCATAGATCAATTAGATTCATTTTAAGAACCTACTGATGACAAGATTGAAGTTTTCACAAGCCAGAAAACTACATATAAATTTGAAACATTCTGGGTACACCAGTCTGTTAAATGCTGAAAACAAACATTTAAAACATTATGAGACAAGACTCCATAAAAGAAAAACAACCCATGTGCCTTCCAATGCTTCTTCATCAGTCTATAACATGCTAAAACATTAACCGCTATTTGTATGTGATTTGTAAGTCCATAACCATTGCAAACATTTAAGTATAAGGCCTGCACATTATATGGAGTCTTATCTGCACATTACAAACTCTCAATTCAATGCTTGTGTCTGCTGTAATGCATACAGCACCCCTGTGTTTGCTGTAGTGCACACATAGATCTAATAAGCTGATTCCATAAAGAATGAACATATATATGATTACCAACAAAAA
>NW_020202695.1:18395-19494 GCF_001531365.2 Cynara cardunculus var. scolymus
TATTACAGCCTATAACATGCTAAAACATTAACTGGTCTAAATTCTTCATGGCCTTTAGTGTGCATGGTCTTGAAGAACAGTTTCTGTTTAAGCAATGACAGCTTTTGCCAAGTCTGCACATGATCAAATTGGTGTAAATTTGCAGTGTCTATTTTAGCTGTTTTGTTCATTCTAAATGAAACAGAAGCCTGTCATCTCTAATTTGCATTTTGTCCTATCATATTATTATACTGTTTTGGATTTGCATTCACCATCACACAACACACATTAAGCTGCAAACAGACAGGCTCCAAATGAACCTGACTGTTTTTGTTATCATAGCTGCATTGAGGGTTAGATAACAGCCTCCTTTCCTCTGTGAAAGGCACAGACAGGTCCCACATTATATTATATATAAATTCTACATAATTAAAACTCAATTGGATTTACCACATAAAAACAGCCAAAAACCCAACATAGATTTTATCATTAATGAAAGAACTAGAGAGAAGTAGAAAACAACAAAAGCAAGTACTCAAAGCAAAGTATTGACACTTTCAGTTTGTTTTGAAATAATATACCTTAGCATCTTCTTTGTTCCAATTATTGATAAGCTTCATCCATTGATCCGGACGAACTCTCTTAGGCTTAGACTTTATTTGCTCTTGAAGTGAAAGAGATGGATCATAGTAATCTTTCTTTATTCTTGCCCTCCAATTTCTCACCTTCTTTGCAAATGATTTTAAAATCCAATCATCGGATCCCGGTGGAAGATCAAATTTTGTCTAACAAACAAGAAAAAGTTAGATAATAATAACATGATATATCAAATTTATGTCAAATATACCTCTATAAAGTTTAGTAACATTCCTTTCTTAGTTGTGCTAACTTGAGGCCATGAAATATCAACCGGACAATACTTAGTTCCTCTGTGATTCTTTGGTCCCCTAAAGTATGCAATTCCTCAACCTGAGTATGAGTACATAAATATTATAATTTAAAAAGCACTTGGCATAAATTATAAAATGTAATATGATAATTTAATTTAATCATTACTTACATGATTTTGGAACCATAATGCAAAAGTTTTACCATGAATACGTTGCAATTCATGCTCACG
>NW_020202695.1:26659-33122 GCF_001531365.2 Cynara cardunculus var. scolymus
ACAACATATAAGATAGGTTTAATAAAATGGGCTTATTAAGTGTTATTTTTTGGACCTAGATTTGATGTTAATATGTTATTTATATCATTTTAAACTCTAATAGGACACTTTTAAGTGTCCTATTAATTTCCAAAATAGGACACTAAATTAGCTTTCCTATTAGCTATTAAACACTAATACTTAAAAATGTCCTATTAATTTCCAAAATAATGACACTTTAAAATGTCCTATTAATTTCTAAAATAATGACACTTTAAAATGTCCTATTAATTTCTAAAATAATGACACTTTAAAATGTCCTATTAGTCTTTAAAATAATACGACACTTAGAAGCGTCCTATTAGACCATAAAATAATATGACATTCAAAAGTGTCGTATTAGATTACATGATAGGACGTCAAGATATGTTAATAAGACATCAAAATTAAGAGTCATATAAGATTAAATCAAATAGGAATCATAAACTAATGTGTCCTATTAGCCTTTTTATAGGACGGTTTCCGAAAAATGTCCCAAAAAAGTGTCCTATAAAGCCCTTTTTGTTGTAGTGAGGGAAGTTAGCTTTTTGGAGAAATCATTGGTGAAGGAAGGAGTAACAGGCCCCTTAGCTTGGTTTTGTTTTAAAGTTATGATTTTCTTCCTATCTTTTTAATTTAGGGTTTATAATAAGTTCTTGTTTAGAGACATGGGGTTGTTTTGATTTTGAGTATGAGGGTTGAATTCTAATCTAATTCGAATTCTCTCATGAAGTTTTAAGTATTTATTGATTTTGAGGGATTGGGTTTTATTGGTGAGAATTCCTGATTTGATTTGAAAAAAGATGATTAATTTCATTTAATGATTGGGTTTAATTTAGGCAATGATTTAAGAAGTTATCAGGAATTGTTATGTGATATATTGATCTAAGTTTTGTGATGGAAATTGATAACTACTATATAGATTCAAACTTGAATTGTTGGGGATGAAGAAATGCAAAATAGAAAGTTGTGCGACTTGGCTTGAAGCAAGTCGCATAGGACACTATTTGGGTGCAACTTCGTTCATTTTGTTTCTTGTTTTGGGCCATGTTTTAAGCATCATTTTAGGGGGTTCATTAGAGGCTGAAGGGAGCTTAACACTTACCCTAAATTGGTTAATTCAGGTGTTCGCTCTGAGCAAGTTTAACCGTTAGGACTTTTTTTGTTGTACTGAGCATCAAGGTGAATTTCCTTATACCCTTTAAACTGAAATGCATTATTTGAGACAATTTCTTAGCATACTAAAGTTAGAGTTATGCTTTGAAAATATCGTCATTTGTGACGTAATATGTTCTACGTGGTGATTAGTCTAATTCCTATGAGTTTGATCTTGATTAATGAAATAAGGAACTTATACAATAGAAGCATGTGTGTGTGAGAGACTATAATGGTCTATGTAGGGGGGATACTATAGCCCACAAATGTGTATTGTGTGGTTCCTCTTTTCGATACTGATTGCGATCCTATCGAAGTGGTATATTTTGTTAAAGCGACTATTGCGGATAGTTAACTTGGGGATATAATCTTGCGAGCCTATATTGTTTCTATTTGACATAATTTTTTTATATCAAAGTGATATTATTGAACTCTTGTTGGTCAAGTTCACTGTTGGTCTAGTTCTCTCTTTCAAACCTAATGCATTTTTAGGGATTTATCATATTGGAATTGCTAGTGGGGAAAGGATAATCTATAATCCTTGAGATGAGAATGGTTCAAATTCCTGTTTGCTAAGGTTGTCGGGTAATTTATGTTTGGTTCGGGTGATTTTAGATCTGTAAGAATCTTAATCTCTGGTTTGATTTATTTACTTCCGTTGTTGCGGATTTAGTAGAGATCTTGGGATTTTATGTCAAAGGATACCTGATTGACCAGTTATTGAATGTTTATTTTATTATGAGATTTATTTTTGTCAGTTGTGTATATTTTAGCTAATTTTGGGGAAGTAGTATTATTGGATCCTTTTTGGATCATAGTTTTTGGTTGGTTTCATGTCTATATGGTTGATTTATAGTTTTTGAGGTGATTTATGGAAACTGCGTTGTCAACCATGGTGTTTTACAATGCTACAATCCACATTATCACCATCCTCAACTATGTTAACACATTCTGCTGCTTCATATATTCCCTAATGTTTCATCTTGACAACAACCCATCAATCTCTCAAATCTTTTGTCATTGAAGGATATGATGTATAATATATTTGTTCTGCCTATGATGCTAGAAGTAACATGTTGTCGGATCTTAGTCTCTCAACTTCTACTTGACATCAACCAAATTATGTTTAGCGTCACCTCTAACCCCCTGAATACTATCAAACCAAGCACACTTGAAAAAAAAACCAGAATGCAACGCCCTATGATGTAATATTCCACATCTAATACGTCATCCAGGAATCTATAATAGTCAGATGCATACTCATCGTAACAAGCCGCTCTCAGATACGCCACTAATATGTGTTGCTCGTCTGGTAGCATGGTTTAGCATACGAAATTTGTATCATTGACGAATCATCCCCGATGTATCCAAGCATAATGGCCTGGTCCATGTGTTCAAGCTTTTAATTATTTATTTGAGTTGTTTAACTTGAGCATGAGCTATATTAGAATGTGACACTTAAGAAAACATATGTATAGATTTACATGCATAATTTTGAAATACGTATACGTACTTAATCCTCAAACCAGCCATCAAGCCTTTTTCTTTACCTATGTATACTTACTTATTGCTTTGTCTAGTAAAACAACATCAATATAGAGCGGCCATCTCTGTCATATCCATTTCTTATAGGTACACTAGAAAGGTTGAACATCTATATGGCTCAACAAGACATACGTGTGGATTTTATGCACCTCAAATACAGTAAATATGATATGTTTTCCACTCTCATCAAATAACCAAAGAGATCATTAAACCTTGAATCTACTGAGTCAGTCATTTGTCCTATGAATAACTAGTTATATCTCGAGAAAAGTTTATTCCTCACAATTATGTTGCATGTCTATCTATGGATCAAAATAGATGAAACTATAGGTGAACATTTCATGTACCATGTATGACTTATACAAAAACTCATTAGGAAAATTTTGATTTACGATGATCCGTCAAAACTCATTGATGGAAACTTTCTTTGGTGAATTTTTTCGCTAATTGTCTAGTAGTGCAAGTCAGTTCAATCAACAAAAGTCTACAAAAAGAAAAAAAAGAATAGGTGTCCAATGTACACCGAAACTCACTAGTGGAATCCCAATGTTGGATTATGTGATCCATACATGCAGTGAAAATAAACCACCACCTTCCAGGCATCCAAACGAAACATGGTAGGATGAATGTTACAAATTTACTTTTGGCGATTAACAACCCTTAGGTGATGTATCTTAATCAAGCAACAATCTCTAGACTGCTACTTCCACAATATTAATGTGAATGAAGCGAATCACATTCCTCGTATAAAAAAAATCATTATCGTCTTCTTCCCTTGCGTTGCTAGACTTAAAGCTTAGGAAAAATGAAGGTTGTCTTGGTAGAAGAAGCAACAGATCAAGCTTTCCTTAATGTTGTCTTGGCAATGCATTAAATGTCCATTTAATGCAATATGGTAGGTTTAGAGTGCGTGTCAAGCCTTAAGAGGAAGGCTTGTCCTTTGCTATAGTGAATAGTACAAAAACACTATTCAAGAGCAGACATCCTTACCTAAAGTTGGTGGACAAAGAGTCGACTAGTCGGCTCCGTATCGTACTACTTTTGTAAGGGTATGGGTTTTGTCCTTTGTGTGCATAAGAACAAGACAACAACAATCGTGCYAAGCAAGCTTCCTTTGATCGCTGAATGCTGGAATGACCTGAAGGTCTCATCATCGTTCGTTGAAGCTTGAACAGTCTTCACATATATGTAGACAGTTTTGTAATCACTGAATACCGCTTCAGATCACGTACTCGCCGGTCTCTAATCTTCAGTTTCAGTCTTCGACGTTTGCTGAAGGTTCTTTGGTGTGGGTGTTGTCTTCTTGAAGTATTGTTGTCTCTGATAGATTTACAATGCAAGTTCTTCAGCGATCACTGAACATACTCAATGAAGATCGCTGAAACTGAAAATACAGAAACACAAATACAATGTGAAAGAGAAAAAGGATTATCATCAAATCACTGAGAGAGAGGATCAACAATCTCCCTTATTTGATGATAACAAGATAACATAAAGAAGGTTATCTTATCAAATAATAGTAAGGAAAAGTTATATACAAAGTGTATATCCTTTTTTACTATTTTAGCATCTTTTTCAGTTTGGTCAGTCTTAGGGACTATTCACTGTAGCAAAGGACAAGCCTTCCTCTTAAGGCTTTTACAAGATTTGTCTGCTCTTGAATAGTGCTTTTGTACTATTCACTGTAGTAAAGGACAAGCCTTCCTCTTAAGGCATGACACACACTCTAAACCTACCATATTGCATTAAATGGACATTTAATGCACTGGGGATAAATAGAAGTGTTTCTTCTCCATGCAGAGAGTGCGCATCTCTCTCTAACCTAATATTTACTTCAAGCATCTTCTAGCTTAAGTAAAGGATCTTTCTTTTAGCAACTTCTTTTCTTGTAATTGCTAAAGTATTATGTGTAACCAAAGATTGTTTAGATAAGTTTTTATTGCCTTATCTTTCCGCAAACAATCTTGTAAAATTTGTATTGATCTTCTCTATCAATATATATTTTAAATTTGAAAATATTGTGTTTGTATTCATCCCCCCCTTCTACAAATTGTTTCTCTTCTTGTAGACCCTTACGGGACCAACAAGTGGTATTAGAGCAGTGTTTTCTTTCTTTCCTTGTGTTTGGCTGTTTTTCTGTTTTAGTTTATCTCTTCTTAGATAACCTTACTGCTTACAAATGGCTTTACAAATTGCAAACACACACACAAAAGATAATGGCTCTCTTGCCAAACCTCTCCGGTTTGTCCGTGACAACTTTAGTCTCTAGAAGAACCGGATGTCCCTCTTTCTGGAAGGTGTGGATCCTAAAATTCCACATTACATAGAAAATGGACCATATATTCCATTTGCTATTGTTCCGGCTGTTCCAGCAATAGCTACGACTGCCGCGATTCCTGAACGGTAGATTCCAAAGCTTCCACATCAGTGGAGTGATGAGGACAAGAAGAAGATAGTTATAGACACGCGTGCTCGATCTATAATAGCTATGTCTCTTCCTGATGAGATCTATCACTCAATGATGAAACTCAAAACTTCTAAATCCGAATGGGATACACTTTGTGTCCAATATGAAGGAACCACTCAGGTTCAGGAGACTAGAAAGATCAATCTAGTAAGATAGTATGAAAGCTTTCTCTGTGGAAAGTATGAGACGCTGTCTGAAGTACATCAAAGATTTAATTGCCTTCTTATTGATCTTAGGGCTGTCGGCAGGGAATATTCTAATTCTGAAACCTTGACTAAGTTTCTAAAATGCCTTCCTGAGTCTTGGGACACCTTTTCCATGTGTCTCAAGATGTCAAATGACATGTCCACTCTTTCTCTTTCTACCTTATACGGGATTCTGCTTAACCATGAGCAATCTCGTCAACTGAAAAGAAATCTTGTAAAAGAATCCAGGGAAATGAAAAGCTTTCCTTTAGCTTTGATCTCTGAAGCTTCTTCAGTTGAAACTTCTACCCTTTTTGTTTTTTCTCTTCCTCCCGTGGTCATCACGAAGATAGATTCTTCTGAGGACATTCCAGAATTTGATTTAACAGATTTTGATGCGTCCCTGGCATTCCTGACTAAGTCATTCAGGAGGTTCGCCAGCAAAAGCAATTTCCAAAGATCTCTTCAGCTATCCTTAAGGGAGAAGCCAAAGTCTGAAAGAATAGACAAGGCTTCAGCTGTCTGCTACAACTGTCACCGGCCCGGAAGACTGCGACGCCATCTTTTAAAACTTCCTCCTCCTCCTTCAGGACCAAAGATGAAAAATACTTAAAACTGAAGGAGAAATACAAGAAGATGAAGAACAACCAGCGAAAGGCTAAAGGCCTTATTGCTGAAGAGCATGACTGGGCTAAATCATTTGATGAATCATCTTCAGACGAAGAGGATAAAGCCTATGTTTGCTTGATGGCCATTGATGCTGATGAAGGATCTTTTGAAGCATCTACCTCCTTTGAGCCATCTACCTCTTCTACTCAGGTATGCTTCCTGAATGAACCCTCTTCTAGTCTTTCTACACTGGATACACTGACGGTTGACCTTTACAATGCCCTCAATGGTAAATCAAAAGTTGAGATGCTTAATGTTGATCTTCAAGAGCAATTAAAGATTTGTCATTCTAAGATCAAAGAACTGACCTCTGTTGAGGAAAATCTCAAAGATCAGGTCATTGTAAACCAAGCCATCACTGTTGAACGTGAGAAAGCTGTTGCTGAGCGTGAGCGAGCAATCGCTGAACTCAAGGCTGAGAAAG
>NW_020202696.1:0-3745 GCF_001531365.2 Cynara cardunculus var. scolymus
CTTGAAGTATCGTTGTCTCTGAATGAATTACAAAACAAGTTCTTCAGCGATCACTGAACAAGCTCAGTGTATGATCGCTGGAACTGAAATTACAGATACAGAAATACATCGAAAGGAAAAAGGGATTATCATCAAATCACTGAGAGAGAGGATCAACAAGTATTCTTGTTGTTGTGGTTGTGGTTGTTGTTGTTGTTTTTTGTTTGTTGCTGTATTGTGAGTGATTTTTCTATTATTGTATTTTTTTAAGTGAGTGTATTTTTTTTAAATTTTTCTAAGTGTGTGATTTTTTTTAGTGGTAGTGTATTTTTTCCATTTTAGCTTAATGTTGAATGAATTTTCTTGTCTTGCGAGGTGTGATAAAAATGACAATTGCTGAACATCAAAATTCTAATGATGAATACCCTATCCCATCAGTCAGATCTTCACAACCATCAGTTTCCCAGTCAGTAAATATCTCTGATCCTGATGAAGTCATTTTCCCAACTACCTTATATCTTGACCTCAAACCAAACAACCACCACCTAGCCCTTGAAATGCCTTATGAATATCTGATTATCCTTGAAATTAAAAGGCCACAATATATCTTGTGCTTTAACTGCTACTACTGATGTTCCGCTAGTGTATTTGCAACAATTCTAGCATGCACTATCGTTCATCAAGCAAAGAACCAAATTTTATTTTGAAGGAAATGTTGATCATTTTCTAGGCCGTCTGATGCTAAAATGATTTCAGAGAATTCTGAACTTGCCAAAACCAGATTCTGTATCTGGCAAATATGACTTTATTTCTGATGAAGAACTTTGTCCTGACATCAAAAGGATGGGTTATTATGCAATTCTCAACCATCTATTGCAGTTCAAATGTAAATTCCTACCTTCCGTATGGCATCTACTATTCTCCATTCTGAATAGGTGCCTTACCTCAAAGACTGCAGGCATGGACACATGCAACACATCATTTCTGAAGTTTTTCCATGGCATAGTATTCAACAAACACTATGACTATGCGATAGTCATCTAGAATGAGCTTGCGGATCTAGTTCATGCAAAAAGATTCCCCTCAAAAGCAAGAAAGTTTGTTCCATTTCAACGTTTTCTACAGCTGATCATCAAATTTATGATGTGCTCTAATAAGGATATTCCTTCAAGACTTGACAGCACGTTCCATCCAGATTTGTTAGGAATGAAATTCAGTGTAAAATTGTATTCGTCTTGAAAGATATAATTGTCTATAATTGTATAAAGTCACCGTGTTTGACTTTGACTATGTGGTTTCTTGTTTGACCCTATAAATAGGGTGATATCTTGTAATTTTGATTAAGCGATTTCATTGTAATAATACGTATACAATTTGAGAGATATTTGTGCTTTGACCAGATTGACTTTTTCTCTCAAACTTCTCCTAATGTTCTTGAATATTCATATCAGATATGCCATTGTTCTTGAAGATTTAATGAAGATTGATTGATTGCAGACTCTCAATTGGTATCAGAGCTTGTTTGTAGGAAGATTGATTGAAGAAATCATCATGATCTACACAGATTTTCTGGATTTTTTTAAATCTTTTGTGTTCATCCTTGATCTAATTTTTTTTCTCGATTCTTTCATGTTATGGATGTTTAGGTGTTAAAAGTGTGATTGTTATGTTCATTTTTATATAGTAATTCATTGATATTCTTGTGATTTTGTGTCTTGATCATAGTTTTTAGAGATTTAAAGTGTTCATTTTTTTGGTGTTCTTCGTGCTCTTGCAAAATTTCTTCAAAAAGTTAGATTTTGATCCAAATTTTTTTTGTTTTTTTAAATTATGTGTTTGTGATCTGGTTTGATCTTATTTTGTTTGCTTTCTTGCTTGAATCTTGTTAGTTGATTGGTTAAGAAAGCCTGCTGTAATCAGCTTTGAAGCAGTTAGTTTGAGCAATTGAATAAACTTCTTGAGCGGATTAAGTTTCATGTGTTGAGCGGACTAGTGACCGGATTATCAAACCTATGTTGAGCGGACTAGTGACCGGATAAACAAACCTGTTGTGAGTAGATAAGTGACCAGCAGTTATAAGTCTTTGCGGTTTTCAATCAATTTTTTGACTAGATAAAAGCAGTTGTTGTGACTAGCAGATAAAAACTGTTGTGCAGATAGAAACTGTTTTGACAGCTGTGTGATGACTGATTTAGAAACTGTTTTGACTAATTTTTGATTTTCATTGCAGTGACCAACAGATAGAAGCTATACTTTGTGTGGTGTATAACCAAGTTTTGACCCGATATAGAGAATGCAGTGAGCGGATATGTTGTCTCTGTCCAATAAAGAATAGTTGTGTCTTGACCAGCTGTTTATAGCTTTCTTGAAATTTACAGCTGTGTGATTTATAGTTATGAGTTGTCCAATATAGAAACTGTGTGTTGACTGGATCTTATTCGTGCAGTAAACAAAGTTTATCGTGAAGTGAACAGTTTCATTCATAACCATTAAGCAATATTTACTCAAGAGTTCAGTGTTAGAGATAGAGCACTGAATCATTTCACTTACTGAGTAATGTTTAATGACTGAAGATTAATCTTGGTGAAAAGGTCAGCGAGTTGATACTCAGTTGGAACAAAGTGAAGTTCAATATCACCATTCATAACATGATCTCTGATAAAATGATATCGGATCTCAATATGTTTGGTCTTGGAGTGAAGTACAAGGTTGTTTGCAATTGCAATAGCACTTGTGCTATCACAATAAATAGGAATCCTTGAAAACTGAAGATCGTAGTCCAGTAGCTGATTTTTCATCCAAAGAATTTGGGCACAACAGCTACCAGCGGCTACATACTCAGCTTCAGCGGTTGATGTGGACATTGAATTTTGTTTTTTGCTTGTCCAGCTTACCAACTTTCCACCTAGAAGCTGACAGCCTCTAGTGGTGCTTTTTCTGTCAATTTTGCAATCAACAAAATCACTATCCGAATAACCAATAAGGTCAAAACCTGAATTTTTAGGGTACCAAAGACCATATTAGGAGTTCCCTTAAGATATCTGAATATGCGTTTGACAACTATCAGATGGGATTCCTTAGGTTCAGCTTGATATCTTGCACATAAGCAAGTGGGGTACATGATATTGGGTCGGCTAGCTGTGAGATACAGCAAAGAACCGATCATTCCTCTGTAAACAGTCACATTTACAGGCTTTCCATTTGGATCGTTGTTGAGAGTCAGTGGAGGAGCCATAGGAGTCTTCATAGATGAACTTTTGGATAAATCAAACTTTTTCAGCATGTCTCGAACATACTTACTTTGGTTAATAAAGATACCTTTATCAGTTTGTTTGATCTGTAGACCTAAAAAGAATGTTAGTTCTCCCATCATGCTCATCTGATATTCTTTCTTCATGAGATCAGCGAAACAAAAACATAAAGAGGGATTAGTGGAACCAAAAATAATATCATCAACATAAATTTGGACGAGAATGATATGACCTTTAACTTTCCTAAGAAATAAGGTCTGGTCAATCTTTCTACGAGAGAATTTCTCAGAGATGAGAAAAGAAGAAAGGGTGTCATACCAGACACGAGGAGCCTGCTTTAACCCATAAAGAGCTTTATCCAACCTATAGACGTGGTTTCGATACTTAGGGTCAAGAAACCCTGGAGGTTGTTCAACATAAACTTCCTCATGAAGTTTTCCATTAAGAAAAGCGCTATTTACATCCATTTGAAAGACCTTGAAGTCTTTATGGGCAGCAAAGGCTAGAAAGAGTCG
>NW_020202696.1:4250-5799 GCF_001531365.2 Cynara cardunculus var. scolymus
TGTCTTGATACCTGCATCTGGATCACCAAGAATTTGATGAATTGGATGGCTTTTAGTCCATCGCTGAGCTGGTAGAGGAGCTTCATCTGAATAGGCAAGTTCAGGTATAGAAGATGAGGCTTCAGCAGCAGTTTCTTCAGCAATGAGGACTATTGCCAAAGGAGCCTCAGATTCAGCAACTGAAATAGGTTCAGAAATTGAAGGCATTTCATTTACTGATGGATCAGTGTTTGAAGTAGAAGGAGGTACACAGCTAATAGGCACTGCAACGATCTCTGAAGAAGATGAAGTGGAGTGACTAGCTATAACTGGAATGATGAGAGGATCATCTTCAGCTTCTGGAAATTCATTGTTAAGAGGAGCACTGTAGGAAGCTTTAGGTTGTCCGTAGTGAGATATCATCTAGTTCTCTAATTCATCCTCATCATTTGAGATGGATTTTGAATTAGCTGACTAAGATTCGTCAAAAGTGACATGAATAGATTCCTCTATTGTCTGTCTTCGTTTGTTGAATACTTTGAAGGCTTTGGATACAGAAGAATATCCAAGAAAGGTTCCTTCATCAGCTTTGGGATCGAACTTTCCAAGTTGGTCGCGGTTGTTAAGAATATAACAAGTACAACCAAATATATGAAGAAAGCTTATGAAAGGCTTTCGTCCATGGAAGAGTTCATAGGATTTCTTCTTGAATCTTTTCACGATCAGCAATCGGTTTTGAGCGAAACAAGCGGTGTTGACAGCTTCAGCCCAGAATTGAGTAGGGAGATGGCATTCGATGAGCATTGATCGAGCAGCCTCAATGATTGTTCGATTTGTTCTTTTAGCGACCCATTCTGCTGAGGAGTTCTCATAGAAGAGATGTTGTGAGAGATTCTCTTGTCCTCAAATAAGTTATCCATAGTATTGTTTTTGAATTCAGTACCATGGTCACTTCTGATAGATCGTACTTTAACATTGTTTAGTACTATCTTTTTGATGAACGAAATAATTTCTTCAGGTGCTTCATCCTTGGATCTGAGAAAGAATACCCAAGTGTACCTGGCATACTCATCAACAATGACAAGTGTGAACTTCTTTCCAGCTAGACATTGCACGTTGACTGGACCAAAGAGATCCATATGCAATAGCTGAAGAGGCGCAGTCACTGGAGAGATTTGCTTCGACTTAAAGCTAGCTCTTGTGTGTTTTCCTTTCTCACAAGCTGAGCAAAGAGATTCCTTTGCAAACGAGTGTTGAGGAAGACCTGTGACAAGATCATTTCTTGACAGCTCACTTAGTGTCTTGAAGTTGAGATAAGATAACCGTTTGTACCATAACCAGTTAATATCTGATGAGGCTTTGGAAAAGAAGCAGCTATTCTCGGTCAGAAGAGAATTCATGTTGATGATATAAACATTCTCTAGACGAGAACCGGTTAGAGCAACCTTATCATCTTTGTCAAGAACATGACAAGAATTCTTTGTATAATCTTTATCACACAGTTGGCTGATGCTAAGAAGATTGTGCTTCAGTCCTTCAACATATGCAACGTGTTTGAAATTTGTTGCAT
>NW_020202696.1:6384-7864 GCF_001531365.2 Cynara cardunculus var. scolymus
AGGAAGTATCAGACTAGAAGCGGGACCAGCTCCAAGAATTCCCTTCTCCTTGGTTCTAGGAGGAACCTTTGAGGAATTGGATTCCTTAGGTGAAAAGTTCACCTTGAGCCGTGACTTAGATTTCTGAGTCGATTCAGATTTCTTAGTCCCTGAAGAAGAAGAAGCTTTACAAGTTGAAGAAATAGACCTAGATCTATTAGACTTGTTAGACTTCTTGGGAATGGATGCTGTGACAATGGATTTCTGATTGTCTTTGCACCCAGAACTCAAAGGATTTCCTTCAAGATGACTCTCAGTAAAAGAAGAGGACTGAGAGGAAGAAGTGTTGGGAATAAAAGAGACAAAGGTACCAAACTTGAGCATGGTCCTGTCTTTAACACATTCTTCCTGATCATAGGAGAATCCTAGACCAGTCTTTATCTTGGCGGGGATCTGAGCGTTAATGATCTCAGAGGCCTTGATGGAAGCTTTGCACCACCCATCAATGGTAGTTTTCTCAGCCTTGAGTTCAGCGATTGCTCGCTTACACTCAGCGATAGCCTTCTCACGTTCAACAGTGATGGCTTGGTTTACAATAACCTGATCTTTAAGATTTTCCTCAACAGAGGTCAGTTCTTTGATCTTAAAATGGCAAATCTTCAATTGCTCTTAAAGATCAACGTTAAGCATTTCATCTTTCAATTTGCCATTGAGGGCATTGTAAAGGTCAATCGTCAGCGTATCTAGTGCAGAAAGACTAGAAGAAGAAGAGGGTTCATTCAGGAAACATACCTGAGTAGAAGAAGAAGATGGCTCAGAGGAGGTAGACACTTAAGAAGATCCTTCATCAGCATCTATGGCCATCAAGCAGACGTAGGCTTTATCCTCTTCGTCTGAAGATGATTCATCAGATGATTCAGCCCAGTCATGCTCTTCGGCAATAAGGCCTTTAGCCTTTCGCTGGTTGTTCTTCATCTTCTTATACTTTTCCTTTAGTTTTAAGTACTTTTCATCTTTGGTCTTAAAGGAGGACGGAGCTTTAGAAGATGGCATCGCAGTCTTCTTTGATCTGCATTCACCTGCAAAATGTCTGGGCCGGTGACAGTTGTAGCAGACAGCTGAAGCCTTGTATATTCTTTCAGACTTTGGCTTCTCCCTGAGGGATAGCTGAGGAGATCTGCAAAAGTTGCTCTTACTGGCGAATCTCCTAAATGACTTAGTCAGGAGTGCCAAAGACTAATCAAAATCTATTAAATCAGATTCTGGAATATCCTCGGAAGAATCTATCTCCGTGATGACCACGGGAGGAAGAGAAGAAACAAAAGGGGTAGAAGAAGTTTCAACTAAAGAAGCTTCAGAGATCAAAGCTAAAGGAGAGCTTTTCATTTCCCTGGATTCTTTTACAATATTCCTTTTCAGTTGACGAGATTGCTCATGGTTAAGCAGAATCCCGTATAAAGTAGAAAGAGAAAGAGTGGACATGTCATTTGACATCTTGAGA
>NW_020202696.1:9349-30074 GCF_001531365.2 Cynara cardunculus var. scolymus
AAGTATTGCTGTCTCTGATAGATTTACAATGCAAGTTTTTCAGCGATCCCTGAACATACTCAGTGAAGATCGCTGGAACTGAAAATACAGAAACATAAATACAACGTATAAGTAAATAGGATTATCATCAAATCACTTGAGAGAGAGGATCAACAAGCTCTGATACCAATTGTGATCCCAGATCAAGTCTAACACAATCAATCCAACAATCAAGAACAAGAATGATGATATGAATTAGTCAGCCAGTTTATTGATGTCAAATGATTACAATGTTTTTGATTATAAAACTCTCTCAAACTACGTCTCTCAAAGTATACGTATTCTGTCAACTTCTACAATTGATTACTACAACTAACAACTACCAAAATGCTATGTATAGCAGCCACCAAAACAGGAAACAAACTTACTATGAAAGGAAACAAGCTAACAATTACAAAGTAGTTAACACAAATTAAGCATACGAACATGAATACAATATTTTGACCCAACACCTTAGATTCAAAAGATTTAGATTCAGACCTTCTTTTTTCCTTCTCTTCTTTGATTATTATTTCTTTCCTGTGATATTTGCATAATCTCTTTTAGTCTCCATATCTTTTAAACTCATTCATATCTTCATATGTTTGCATCATGCCTTTGATATAATTTCTCCACCTCATAATGATTAGTAGAATCCTGAGCATCATGACCAATCAAAGACTAAAATTTTATCCTTTATGAACTTCTTAAGATATACTCCCATTAAAGAAATGAATCAGATTTTCTCAATAGTTAAACTTGATTCTCCCCCTCAGAAAAATAACTCTGTCAGAATAACATTCTCGCCCCCCTTAAAAAATAAATCTTTACAATCACATTGTTGTGTTTCCCCTTGAATATTGGGTAATCTTCTAACATAGATGCACATATAGCAACTACTATCACTACAACTGAAATAAAATTCAATTGAGTGGCCTATTTTCAGAGTTGGCAATAGTGAATCTCTTATAGAACTTCCAGTTATCACTGAAGTAAAGTTTTAAAACTAACTTCCCAAACTGTTCTAGCAATATCACAAAGATATGTAATTAGAATCACAAAGACTCGTGAATGTGTGAAGAAAATGTTATCATTAAAGCTCAAGATAGACACAATGTGCATGATTGAAGTTCAAAGGCATGGCAGACTTCCTTCTTTTTCAATATCCATGTTTTCCGAATGAAAACTAGATAGATTATATTGTCGGTCCCATTAGGGTCTACAAGATGTGTATAAACAATTTGTAGAAGGGGGGATAAATATAAACATAGTAAACTTTTAAATTTTAAAATATATATTGATAAAGAAGGATCAATACAGATTTTACATGATTGTTTGCGGAAAAGATAAGGTAAAGATAACCTATCTAAACAATCTAAGTTATACACAAGTTCTTAGCAAAGAGAAATGCTTTGCCATTTAAGACTTAGAAGAAAGTAAGTTCTTTCTCGGGAAGAACTATTTAGAATACTTAAAAGGGATTCTAACTTGCTTTTGACGATAAGCGTATTGTTTTCTTAGATGTGTGTTCTTTCACGTATGAACGTACGATTAGGTTTCAAGAGTAAGAGAGTATCTCTGCATGGAGATAGAACACATCTAGTTATACCCATTGCATTAAATGCATATTTAATGCAATGCAGTAGGGTTTGAACACACGTCAAGCCTTTAGAGAAAGACTTGTCTTTTGCTATAGTGAATAGTACAAAAGCCTATTCATGAGCAGACCTCCTTTCATGGAGGTGGTGGGTAGTAGAGTCAACTAATCGGTTTCGTACCGTACTATACTCCAGAAAGGGTGTTAGACCTCATCTTGTGAAAGTGTAAGTAAGAAGCCTCTTACTCTAATCAATAGGACTTAGTCTTTAAAAGCAGTCTGGACTAAGAGCTCTCATGCAGAAGTCAAGACCCAGAGCTCTTACTCAAAAGAGTAAAGGATCTTACATACAGAGCCCGCGCTCAATCTCCGTGGACGATCAAGCCTTAAGCGCCAAAAAGCTTAAGCGCTTGATGCAAAGCTACACTCCAGACACAGAGCCTGTGCATAGTACATGCAGATCCTCTACATATGCAGAACTTCTGCATAGTACATGCAGAGTTTCTGTATAGTACATGAAGAGCCTCTGGTCTTCTAACTCCATGGAACGCACGTTTACTCCAGACATTCTCGCAAGTGTCAAACAGAATCAAGGCGGCTTAACTTTGTCCGCTCCACATTTCAAGGGCAGTCAACAATAAGGATGCGGACTCAGCAACTTAGAGATTCAAGCCATAAATATAGCATAGTTTGTTTGACTTAGGCGTATATAATAAGGCTTCCTCATCAGGTTCAAATAACCCGAGAGTGCCGACTTATACTATAGTCTTTTCTTGTGAGAATATGTTTAGATTGAGAATTGTTATTTTCATCTAATAAAAGCATCCGATTTATTCAAGTCTTCTACTGTTCTTATTTATATTGAATATTTCGTTTGATCAAACTCAGTACATTGTTCGTACTTCAATTATATTCTTTAGCAACTGTGTTTTTCTAAAAATTAAGAGTATATAGGTTCCAACAAAGGGTATGGGTTTGTCCTTTATGTGTGGAAGGACAATACAAAAGCAATCATGCTCAAGAAGCTTCTTTTGATCGTTGAATGCTGGAATAACCCTGAAGGTCTCTTCAGCTTTTGCTGAGGCTTGGGCAGTTTCACACATATATAGACCAGGTTGTAATCACTAAATGCCGCTTCAGATCACGAACTCACAAGTCTCTAATCTTTAGTTTCAGTCTTCAACTTTCGCTGAAGGTTCTTTGGTGTGAGTTTGTCTTCTTGAAGTATCACTGTCGCTGATGGATTTTTCTCAGCGATCACTGAACAGACTCAGTGATGATCGCTGGAACTGAAAAAAAGAAACATAAATACTTTGTATAAGGTAAAAAGGATATCGTCAAATCACTGAGAGAGAGGATCAACGATCTCCCCCTGTTTGATGATAACAAAGCAACACGAAGAAAGTTGCCTTATGAAATAACAGTAAGGAAAAGTTACATATAAAGTACATGTCCCTTTTAACTATTTTGGGATCTTTTTTCCGTGAGTTAGTCTTCACTTAGTAAATTTTCTTAAGTTACGAGTTTAAGAAAAAATAAAAGAATGGAAACTGAAAGCATATTCACTGACTTATAGATTGTCAGTGAATGTAAGAGTAACACTGGAACTCATAGACTTGTGTCCCTACTACTCTCTTCAGGGATATTTTTCAATGATGGAAAAAAAATACTTACATTAATTTCAAATGGAAATATTACAAGTCGTTCAGTATTTATTTGTTAAGAAGAAAAATGGATCTATGCAAATGTATATAGACTATCGAGAATTAAACAAGTTGACCATCAAGAACAAGTATCCTTTGCCAAGGATTGATGATTTGTTCGATCAACTGGTGGGAGCGAGTTATTTCTCCAAGATTGACTTAAGGTTGGGTATCACCAGTTAAAGGTCAGGAAGGAGGACATCGCTACAACAGCTTTCCTTAGTAGGTACGGGCATCATGAATTTTTAGTTATGCCATTTGGCTTAACTAATGTGCCCGCAATCTTTATGGATTTGATGAATAGGGTATGTAAGGAATATCTTGACAAATTCGTTATTGTATTTATCGACGATATTCTTATATACTCTAAGACCGAAGAGGAACACGCAGAACATCTTTGTCTAATACTAGAATTGCTGAAAAGAGAAAAGTTGTACACAAAGTTATCCAAGTGTGAGTTCTTGTTAAGGGAAGTTCATTTTTTGGGTCATGTCATATCAGAAGCAGGGGTGAAGGTAGATCCAGCTAAAATAGAAGCAGTTGAAAAGTGGAAAGCCCTAAAAACTCCTTCTGAAGTCCGAAGCTTTTTGGGATTAGCAGGCTATTACCGTAAGTTCATTCAGGACTTTTCTAAGATAGTCATGCCATTGACCAAATTGACTCGGAAGAACATCAAATTTTAGTGGGAAAAAGAACAACAAGAGGCTTTCCAACTGTTAAAAGATAATCTCTGCAGTGCGCCAGTGTTGACTCTACCAGAGAGATTAGAAGATTTTGTGGTACACAGTGATGCTTCGAAATTGGGATTGGGATGTGTTTTGATGCAAAGAGGAAAGGTGATTTCTTATGCGTTAAGACAATTGAAGGATCATGAAAAGCAATATCCAACTCATGATATAGAATTAGCTGCAGTGGTGTTTGCATTGAAAATCTAGAGGCATTATCTTATGGGGACAAAGTGCCAGATCTATATTGATCATAAGAGTCTGCAGCATTTGTTCAGCCAAAAAAAAATGAATATGCGGCAGCGTCGGTGGATTGAACTTGTAAATGACTATGATTGTGAAATCCTTTATCACCCAGGAAAAGCTAATGTGACAGTTGACGCATTGATTAGAAAAGAAAAGAGTGGGACTATTAAAGTTGTGGTAATGAGAATAAGTTTAGTTCCTGATATCCATAAACAAATAATGAGATGTCAGAAAGAGGCCATAAAAGAAGATCTTATCAAGACAGAAAGGTTGGGTAAGATGATTTCGACTCTAGAACCGAATAATAAAGGAATTTTGTGTTTTCAAGGGTGAATTTGGGTACCGTGTTTTGGGGATATCCAGAGTATTATACTAAATGAAAGCCATAGGTCCCGATACTCTATTCATCTAGGTACCAATAAAATGTACAGGGATTTGAAACCTTTTTATTGGTGGCCCAGATTGAAAAGGGACATAGCCAAATATATAGAACAATGTATAACATGTCTACAGGTTAAGATTGAGCATCAAAAGCCGTATGGAAATCTGCAATCTTTGGAGATTCCTGTATGGAAATGGGATCACATTACAATGGATTTCATCATGAAGTTACCTCAAACTTCAAAGGGGTATGACGTGATCTGGGTAATTGTTGATCGCCTATCTAAATCTGAGCATTTTCTACCTATAAAAGAGAATTACTCTTTAGAAAAGCTGGCACAGGTTTATAATAGAGATTGTAACCAGACATGGAGTTCCATTATCTATTATCTCTGATAGAGATAGTCATTTTACTTCAAAGTTCTGGGAAGGTTTGCAGAAAGCTTTGGGTCTAAAATCCGACTAAGCACATCCTATCATCCGCAAACTGACGGGCACAGTGAAAGGACTATCCAGACTCTTGAAGATATGTTGAGAAGTTATGTCATAGACTTCGGGGGATCATGGGAAGATCAGTTGCCATTGATAGAGTTCACATACAATAATAGTTATCATTCCAGCATCCAAGCGGCACCGTATGAAGTATTGTATGGACATAAATGCCGAACGCCGTTATGTTAGAACGAGGTAGGTGAAAGACAGTTAACGGGTCCTGAAATTGTACAAGAAACTTTTGAAAAGATTGAATAGATCCGTGAAAGAATCAGAACAGCACAAGATCGCCAGAAAAGTTAGGCTGATAATCGTCGAAAGTCAATTGAATTTTGGGTAGGTGATTCTGTGATGTTGAAAGTTTCACCGTGGAAGGGTGTCATCAGATTTGGAAAGAAAGGTAAGCTTAGTCCAAGGTATATCGGGTCGTTTAGAATTTACAAACGAATTGGGCCAGTAACGTATCAGTTAGAGCTACCAGAGGAACTAAGTCTGATTCATAACACTTTTCATGTATCAAACCTGCGAAAATGTTTAGTTGATCCAAGTCTAGCTGTACCGCTTCCAAAGGTTTAACTGGACAGTAAGCTGAACTTTGTAGAATCACCAGAAGCCATAATTGACCGAAAGATCAGAGTATTGAGAAACATAGAAACCAATTTGGTTAAAGTACAGTGGAAATTTCACAAAGGACCAGAAGCAACTTGGAAATTGGGATCGAAAATGAAATCAGAGTACCCATGGCTCTTTGATTAAAGGAATTCCGGGAAGGAATTCTTTTGAGGGGTGGATGATGTGATAACCAGATCCTGGATATCACCCGAGGTAATTAATATGTGATTACTAGTTAAATGATTATGTGATAGCATGATAAATTACAATATTTGATCATGCTAGTATGTGAATTTCTATGCATAAATATGTATGCATAATGTGAGTATGCATAACTAAAAATATGTTAATATGCATGAAGTTGGTATGCATGGTTATTATATGCATGAATTAATTATGTAGGCATGCATGGGGTAGGCATGCATAAAAAGGGTTGTTAATCGCCTTTCTTTTTTTAGAAAGGGGTATAAATATGTAGCGAGGTTTTCAAATAAACCTCTTGGCCATTTTAGAAATCAGAGAGAGATGTGAGAGAAGCTTGTCCGGATTGCTTATTGACTGATTTCAAGAAGTTAGATTCAACTGATTTTCAAAAGAAATTGCATAAGGTGAGTGGTTAAATGCTTTCAAAACACTTTTAATTGTTTGTTTAATTGAGTTTTGAAATGTTTACTTGACAATTGATAATTTTGACCGGATTAGGTTAAATCGGATGTGTTGTCCGAACTAGAATAAACCAGACAAGGGTTGAGCGATTTAAATATAAATCGGACATAGTCCCTTCCGGTTTAAGGGTGATCCGACTAATATGTTAGTTGGTTTAGGTGTTGAGCAATTTATGAACTTTGAAATCATGTTAAGTGTTTTAAACGGAGAAGTAGGAATACGACCAAAAGGTGACTGGTTTATTTATAAATCGATCAAGATCACATGTTATGTTGACCCGTTTAGTGGTAAATCGGACAAAGCTTTGGGCGATATGGTGTCCGGATTAGTAATCCGGACAAAATGAATAATGTTGCTCGGATTTCGTAAACCGGCCAAGGCTTGACCAGAGATGAAGTCCGGCCAAGTCTATGTTGACCGGATTTACACTTTCACTTATGTAATGTTTATATATATTGTTATTTTTATCATTTTCTATATAAATGGGATTTTTTGATAAGGATGATTTTGAACTAATAATATTCCATAAGAACATTTTTTACTGCGGTCTGTTCAATATGGAATTGTTTTGCGAAATGTTTTGATGAGGAAATAAGGGTGGCATATTAAGGAGAGGTGTACCATGGGATAAGGGTGGCATAACAAGGAGAGGTGTACCATAGGACAAGGGTGGCATATCAAGGAGAGGTGTACCTTTGGATATAAGGGTGGCATTTGTATGTGTGTTATGTGCTATAACTCTTACTATTATATCCTTTAAGATTACCATGATCTGGAATCCTTATTTCTTTGTGATTTAAAGGTTTAGGATCAGGATTCTTATTGAAAATCATAGTCTGGATGTTATTGAGGAGGAAATAACAGGTTTGGCCTGAAACTTTGAATAAACCTTGTTTAATTAGAAAGGTTTAAAAGTGGCACTATGATATACCTGGTTAGTACAAACCTATTTGAGTTTTGATATATTGTTTGGAAGTAGAGAGTTTGACTTGAAAAGTGGAAAGGTACTGATAATATGTTCTTACTTGTTCATATATTTGTTATATATATATATATATATAAAGTTATTTTTTTACCTAAAAGTTTTGGTAGTACTCACCCTACAATAACATAAAAGGGTAACTCACTAGACCTTTCGGTCTAATCCTCGTTTTCTAATTTTAAATATGTATTGCAGGAGGTGCAGACGGTAAGGGAAAGGAAAAATGTGATAATTCCTTATATGCATATCTACATGAAGATTTGATTATGCTATGTATAGTTTTGTTAGAAGAATTTGGAATAGTAGAAGAATTGTATTTTGAATTTTTGGACCGTGTATTAAGTATTGATAGATTCTTGTACTAAGGGACCTATGTGGTGTACAAACATGTATTTCTTGTGTATGAAGTATATGTTACATGCAATGTGTTGTATGGAGTGTTACAGTAAAAACCAGTCAAAAATAGTAAAACAGTCACAAACTGTTAAAACTATTCCAAACAGTTCACAAATCGAAACAGTTAAAACAACTTAAAATGAAACCAAAAACTGCTAAACTATTCAAAAATCAAATATTTTGATGAAAATCAGATAAAAAATGTCAAATCCAGATAAAGACTGATAAAAAAATGAAAGAGTATAAAATCTGGACAAAAGAGTTTTGAAAATGTCAAAATTTGACAAAGTGTGCTCAAAATCGGACACTTTGATATAAAATCAAACCAAAAACTGGACATCCTTAAAAATGACTAAGTATGGAACCAAAATCGGATGAAGCTTGAAAAACCAAGTCTTTTGGCCAATGAACACAAGCCCGGACAAGGTGGTGATCGAGGAAGATGCAAGGAAAAGCTACTCATGACCAAGTCTTTGAACGAGGAAGGTCAAGCTCGGACAAGGTTGTATCCGGGGAATCTCATGTCTGCATAAGCCTGTGTCCGAGAAGTTGTTAAATCGGACAGGCAAGTGAGCGAGGTTGATGCACGAGGTAGGCTAAATCGGACAAGCTTGTATGCGATATAGACAGAATCCAGATGAGACCTTTGTCCGAGGTACACCTGAAATGTTAATACGGTTAAGCTTGGTGCGCGATGAAGATGAAATCGGCTAGGGCTTTGATTGAGGTACACCAAATCTGGATGATGGGGTATCCGGATAACACCTGAAAAAATGGCTAAGTCCTGAGTCCGATTAAGTTGGAACTCGAATGCAAAGTTAAGCGATGAAGGGCCTAAACCGTGTAAGGCTGTATGCGATTTAAGATTGAATCCGGTCAAGAAACATGTACAAATGGCTAAGTAAGAAATCCGGGTAAGGCTAAAACCGATCAAAAACACAAAAATTTCAACTTTTTCATCAAAATATGGATTAAAATCATATTTTTATTAACTTTTGCAAGAACACAATTTTTTTTCAAAAATCACAAATTTCAACAGATCTTGAAAATGGATGATCAAATCACGAAACTTTCTGAATAACAAAGATTCACGAACCTGTTACGCACACAATGATCATGCTTTTAACATCAAATCACCAAAAAATGAAGAACACATTAGGAACACAAGATGAATATGATGAACATAAGATAAATTTCCAAAAATTTCTTCAAATTTGATGATTTCTTCAACTGATTTCACTGCATTCCTGCTCTCATACCAATTGTGTGTCCCACAATATGATCAATCTACATAAACATCAATGAATCAATGACAATATTTATTAAGAACATCAAGAACACTATGAATGTCTAGAGAGAAAAAGTCAAACAGTCAATGTTTATAAATCCTCTCAAGTATAAGTATTACAACATTTAAACTCTTACACTCTTCTCACTACAAGACAAAACCTATTTATAGGTCAAACAATAAAAGCACAAGTCAAAGTCAAACATGACTTACAAATTCAAACTTACTAAAAATTACAATATTAAATCTTTCAAGACGAATACAATTTAACTCTAAAATTCAATCCCAACAATTCTAACTTGCTTCAGAAGATAAGCATATTGTGTTCTTAGATGTGTGTTATTTCATGTATGAACGTAAGAATTAGGGTTCAAGAGTAGGAGTATCTCTGCATAAAGATATACCACATCTATTTATACCCATTGCATTAAATGCACATTTAATGCAATGCAATAGAGTTTGAACACGCGTCAAGCCTTTAGAGAAAGACTTGTCTTTTGCTACAGTGAATAGTATAAAAGCCTATTCATGAGCAGACATCCTTTCATGGAGTTGGTGGGTAGTAGAGTCAACTAATCGGCTCCGTACTGTACTATACTCTAGAAAGAGTATAGGTTTGTCCTTTGTGTGTGGAAGGACAAGACAAAAGCAATCTTGCTCAACAAACTTCTTTTGATCGTTGAATGCTGGAGTAACCCTGAAGGTCTCTTCAGCATTCGCTGAGGCTTGGGCAGTCTTCACACATATGTAGACGAGGTTATAATCACTGAATGCTGCTTCAGATCACGAACTCACTACTATCTAATCTTCAGTTTCAGCCTTCGACTTTCGCTGAAGGTTCTTTGGTGTAAGTTTTGTCTTCTTCAAGTTTCGTTGTAGCTGATGGATTTATATTACATGTTCTCAGTGATCACTGAACAGACTCAGTAATGATCGCTGAAACTGAAGAACAGGAACAATAATACTTCGTATAAGGTGAAAGGGATTATCATCAAATCAATGAGAGAGAGAGGATCAACAATCTCCCCCTATTTAATGATAACAAAGCAACATAAAGAAAGTTGCCTTATCAAATAACAATAAGAAAAAGTTACATATAAAGTACATGTCCCTTTTAACTATTTTGGGATCTTTTTCAGTGAGTCAGTCTTTACTTAGTAAATTTTCTTATATTACATGTTTAAGAAAAAATAAAAGAAGGAAAATTGAAACTGAAAGCATGTTCACTGACTTATAGATTGTCAGTGGATGTAAGAGTAACATTGAAACTCATTGACTTGTGTCCCTATTACTCTTTTCAGGGATCTTTTCAGTGATGATCAAAAAGTTCTTATATTAATTTCAAATGGAAATATCACAAGTCGTTCAATACATGTCTAAAACTCACAAAATATAAGATTGAACACTAAAAGTAGACATAGAATATAGGTTATACAGTGAATGGAAAAATTACAAAGGAAAGAAGCTAGTCTAAGTCGCTCAGCTTAATGAAGCCAGATACATTTTCTCCAAGCTCCTTTCGACGTAGAAACTCCCTTCTGATCTTGTGGTCCATCATTTCACCTTTGAAGTCTTCATCTAGCCAGAACCTGAGATATCTGAGGTGTTCCATTAGGCATAAATGTAACTCGGACATTCTTTGAAATCTACATTCACCATCAGTCCTAACTCAAGCTTCACATGCACAGTGTTGGGTATATAAGGACCCTTCGATGGTAGTGAGAGATTCAACATCGATATGTCTAGATTTTTCAAAGCCTTCAGGACTTCATCTAAGGAGAACTTTGTTTCATGTTTGTTTCTTATGGATGGTCCATCATTAGGGCTTGAAGGCCTTTTTCTTCTTCCACCTTTCTTCAGCGTTGGCCTTTCAGGGACTGCGGCATACCTGGACACCTTCTTGATTAGCTTGCTAATGATGTCTTCGATAATAGGCTTATGTATGGACTTTGAGAGCTGAATGGCTTGGCGGATCTCCAGCCATTTGCTATAATCATATTCGCCAAGGTAGGAAGGGTACTCGGTGACTGCCTTGAGATTATCCCTGGTGATGAGCATGGAGATCAGTAACCCACTGTCTTTTATTCGTTCGGTGATGCTGACGCTTGTAATCGGATGAGGGCTGATTCTCTTGTTAAGGGAAATTTACTCAAGCACTTGTCGCGTTCGGCCAACTTCACGTTCTATTCTCGTTCAGCCTCTACAATAGACAGAAGCTTAGCTTGGGCCTGGACAACGTTCACCGTCTTTTTCGATTTTATCTTTGGAAGAACGTTTGTGGCCAGAGATTTGGCCAACTTTAATCTGTCCTCGGTCTATTTCTTTTGAAGTGCAAGTTCTTCCTTGGCCTTGAGAGCCTCAATTCTTTCGGCTTTGGTCAGGAAGTCGAACTCACTACAACTAGAGGTACGAAGGGGAATTTTTACTCTAGATTGGTCGAGTGACTCCATGAGCTAAGTCATCTACCGGTCGGTAGGAGTGCTGGGGGTTGGGTTCTCAGGGACCCATTCCTCCAGCCGATAGCAGGTAGTCAATGGAATATAAAGTTGATACGTGGAGGTGATGGTTATTTGACTTGAGGACTCATCATACAAGGGTTCAAGGGGTTTGAAAAGTACCTTGAGGTTCCCTTCTTCAACGACACCTTTTCCTTTCGACTTAGTGCCCTGGTGCGTTTCTTGAGCAGCCTCATCTCCCCTTTGTTCCCCCTGGGATGCTGAATCTCTGATGGCCACACCTTTAGTGGCAGCAGCAGGACATTGGTACTGGATGGTGAAGTCGTCTTCATCATCATCATTATTGTCATCGTCATCCAAGTCGTTGCCGGTGTCAAGGAGGTTGAGAGATTCGCTTTCATCATCATCATCATCATCATCATCATCATCATTGTCTTCTTCCACATCACCAGCATTAGCTGCAGAGGTGATGGGAAGGTCATCGTCACGAGCTTCAGCTTCAGCTCGAATGGTATCAACTTCCTCAGCTGTAGGAGCTTCATAAGAGGTTAGGATATCATTGGTAACTTCAGCTATAGGAGCTTCAACTTCAGCTTCATTAGTTGCTGGAGCGGTAGGTACGGGGCCGGTAACAACAGTAGATGGTCCAACGTCAGACCTTATCTCCCCCTCTTTAGCAATAGCTCAAGAGCAATAGCCAGAGAGTTGGTCAACGCTTTGGATTTGGAGGACCATCGCGCGCTTCATTAAGCTGAGCGCAGTCAACAGCGGTAGAGGAAGGAGGAGGCACTGGAACTGGTTGATGGAGAGCAACGAAAATTTGTTGTAGCAGCACCGCTTGCTGGACATATTAGGCGTGTGCTTCATTCCCCTTGCTCGTGAAAGCAGCGATGGCCTCAACGTTGGTTTTAACAGCCATTTGAAGAGAGGAGAGTTGGCCTTTGACTTCTTAGACTTTAGCCCTGACGGCTGATAGGTCAGCAGCGACTTCGTTCCTGCAAGACATGTCCTTATAGACCTCATCCATCTTGATGAGGACAGTCTCGACTGTTGGGAGGAGCAGCTTCACGTCCATCACCATATCATACTCTTCCTCTGGAAGTCCCGATTTGTTCAAACAATCTTCATGATAGTTCAAGAACACAACCAATGGCAAATCATGAATAAGAATCTTGAGAGAAAAAGTCAAACGGTTAACTCTTAATTATGATCTTCAAAGCTCACTTCTTACAATCACTAATCTCAATTAAGAAAATTAAGCATCCTCTCTTCACTTACTTAAGAATTACAAAGGCTAATCCTATTTATAGGACTAAACAAAACGAAATTACAAGAAGAAATTTCAAGATTGAATACAACAATTAAAATAAAAAACTCAAACCTAACATTCTCCCCATTTGGATTCAAGCTTGAAAGAATTGTAAATTTCGAATTTCTTTTGAAAATTTGAAGCTTTAAGCATCTTTAGGCCTTCAAAACATTCTTCAAACAATCTCACATTTTCTTACTCTTTGGAAATAAGTCTAAATCAGCAACAGACTTCAGAATTGAGTCATCAAGATATGATCTTTAATAAACTTCTTCAAACAACTTTCACTTTTAAAGTGAAACATTCTCCCCCAAAAACAGATATAAAATATATTACTTGAAATCTCTTCTAGTAAACTCTTCTAAAGAATTGTTCTTCACATTCACTCCTAATCGAACATTGCATCACAATAATCTTCAACAATTATCAGCAATCATTATATTCACTCCTTGAAACTTTGAAAAACTTTGATCTTTAGAAATAATGCAAAAAATTTCATTCATTATACATGATTACTTCCCCTTGTGATGAAATGATGAGCATTTACATCATACAACAAAAATGAGTAAATTTTGAAAATATGCCGTCAATTCATAAAATGGTAAGCAAATCTTTTCAAAATCGCTTATATAATATTTTCAGATTATGAAGATGAGAGAAAGAACCAGATTCAACTTATGAACCTCTTAGCAATCTTATAGAAAGATTGGCATGTGAATATAACAAATATATTTAGTACAACGAATGTACTATTAGACTTTTTGATATTCATCTCACCAAGACTTCCATTCAATCATTGATAGTTTTGAAAAAACGTATCTATGAATTTTATAACAAATTAACAAATATTTTGTGAAATTTGTGTAGTGAGAAAAGATAAAGCAACTAATGCTTCAAATTAGGCTCAAAATGATAAACAGTGTGGACTACACAAATTTATCAGACTCAATTTGTGATCAAAAAGACTTGAAGGGGGGACATATGTTAGGACTGAAAGTCAGTGTAAAATTGTATTCGTCTTGAAAGTTACTATTGTCTATAATTAAAATAGACATCGTGTTTGACTTTGTATGTTAGGTTTGACTTTGACTAGGCTTTTATTGTTTGACCTTATAAATAGGGTGAAATCTTGTAATTCTTGTAAGAGCTCATTTGTTAAATTCATTATACGTATGAAGGTTTGACTAGTTGGACTTTTTCTCTCATCTCCTCTCATGTTCTTCAAGGCTAAATCATAAACTGCTATGGATTCATTGAAGATTATTGAAGATTGATCATTGTTAGGGACAACAATTGGTATCAGAGTTGAAAAATGCAAAGAAATCACGAGAAGAAATCACTGATTTGAAGAATTTGTTGAAGAAAGTCTTATGGACTACATAGTGTTCATCTTGTTCTTCATTTTTTTTGGAGTTTGATCCAAATTTTTTAATTATTTTTTGTTTTAGTGTTAAAATCGGGATTAAAATGTACAAAATCACACTATGAATCTTTGTTATACATTTGTGTATTGATCCTTGATTTTCATGTTTTGGTGAATTTTTATGGTTTTTAAAAGTTTTTGTGTTCTTGTTTTTTTTTTTAAATCAGTGTTTGATCCTTTTTTAGTAAAAAAATTTCTTTTGTTTTGTGTTTTTGTTATTTTTTTTCTTAACCGGATTATATGTATGAGGCCCAACCGATTTACATTAAATCGCTCAAAGACTTCTCATTCAAGCCCATATCCACACTAAGGCCCATCCGATTTATATTTTTTTTTGGTCTGTTCTTCATCGGTTTAGGTCACAGCTCAAAGCGATCAAGAGGTTAAATCGCTTACAGCTTATGCGATCAAGGTTTTAAATCGTAGAGGTCTTGATCGGATTATCAGCAGGTTGAAGAGTTCGACTAGAAGCTAGACTTGAGCGATGTCGGACACTAGGGGAGACAAGGTTCATCGAATTCGGACACAAAGGTAACTCAGATTGATCAAATTCGGACATAAGGTAAGTTTGGATTGACCGTATACAGTCATCAATTGAACGATTTAATCAGCGAAGTGAGCGATTTACAGGTTACACTGAGCGATTTATTACATCTCTTGAGCGAGATTGTTAAGCGATTTATACTTGGTGTTTTAAACCTGCAGTGTGTTGAGCGAACTTCTTCATAACAGTGTAAGCGATTTGTGTTTATCGCACACTTCATAAATGATTTAAAGAGTAAATCGCTTGGGGCTTGATCGGAGTTTTCTTTACTCGCATAAGGTTTGATCAAATTTGGTCTTAATTCATTCATCGCTTTGTCCGATTTCACTCTGTCCGTATTCAATTTCATTCGATTTCATTAAATTGGCTGCCTTGAACAGATTTCGGACTGGGTTAGAGAGCCTGAGGTAAGCAATTTAATTGTTTTACTTGATTGTGCTGAGCGATTTAAGTTCATCTGTTTGAACTATTAACTGTCATTTGCTGTGAGCGGTTTAACTAGCATGGTGAGCGATTTAAGAGTGAATCCAGACTTCATATAGTAAGATGTTTAGATTTTTTTTGTGTGATCTGATAGTGAGCGGACTGTGAGCAAGCAGTTTAGATAACTTCATTGACCGGATTCTGAATTAGGTCAGAGTGTTCGATACAGTAAGCGGATTTAGCTAAATCTAGAATTGTTATTCTGTTCGTTTTTGCTTTCAATCTCAGATTTTCAGCTTTAATTTCATCTATTTTGATCTAAATCGCATAATAGTGCTTGTCGATTTAAGCTTTTGCCTTCATCGCTCAACAGATTTCAGCCGGATTCACGGTATTCAACAGGCTCAATCGATTTCACCCTCATCGTTCAAGAAATTGCTCAAGAAATTGGGTGTATTTGTGGTTTATTGCACAGACCTTCCATCCGTTTTAATCAAGATCAAGAAATTGTTCAGCTCCAACAGTCTCATTGAATAGCAAAAACAGCCTGTTTATCAGCTTGGTATCTTCTAACTGTTTTCATATAAACAAGCTATCATAACTGTTTTGCTAACGATCATCTAAGTTTCTTTGAGTTCATTTTTTTAGAAAGCTGCATGTTACCAGTAAGTTCTTTCATAAACAAGTTCATTCATTATACAAGATTGGAAGATACTTTTGTCCGGATTCAAGACAGTCATCTGGTGTAGACATGAGACAGCAGCTGTGTTTTCTCGATAACCTCTTTGTCCGTTTTCAATCATCTCTCGACCTAAACTTGATTCACGGACATCTTCACCTGGATACAGTTTGACTTTCTGTTTGAATTCATCTTTATTGCAAAATCTGTAAATTGAATTTGACTTGGTTGTTTTAATCAGATTAGTGTTGGATTATTGTTTGATTTTGGTTTCTTGACAGAAGCAGTTTGCTGTAGTAATTGTTAATCTTGGGTTATTTGTGATAAGGAGCTAGGTGGCAAGTAGCTTCAATGGTTGGAATCATTTGAATTATACACTCTGATTTTGTGTTGCCAGAACATAGTTTAGTCTGATTAGGTGTTAAGTCACACAAGTTTTACATTTTCGTGCATAGTCTCATCCTGTCTTTGACACACTTCAGATGGTATCATCTTGAATTTTATATGGTTGCTGTGTGTTGTAATAGTCTGATTGGCAGCAGTTTTTGTGTTTTTGGTACTATTTTTTTATGTTGTTGCTGCATTTTACACTTGTCTGCTGGCTCATTGTATTTGGATGCTTGTTACTGCTGTCTTTGTTTTAGGACTGTTTGTTGATGATGTTGCATCACAACTGATTGATGATTAGTAAACCTGTTGTGGAGTGATCAAGCTGCAGGAAGTTCTTTATACAGGCAAATTTGATCAAGTCTAAGCTTACAGTGAAGAGAGTTCATAATAGTGAAGCTATATTGTATTGTATTTTGTCTGATTTGTAATTGTAAAGGTTTATGTTGATTTGGTTTTGAACAGTTGTATTGGGTTTGTTTCTTCAAGGACTTATTTTTGTTTGGTTTAAATTTTTTTAGATTTTAATTTTGGGTCACTTTTTATCTGTTTTGTTTTGTGTTTTAACTGCTTGAGAATCTTTGAACTGTTTTACGTCGTCTAAACCGCTTCTTATCAGTTTTAATTGTTTTTAACTGTTTTAACTGTTTTTACTGATTTTAGACAGTTTTTCGTCGTTTTTCTAATTTCTCATCAGTTTTAGTGTTTTTCTGTTATTCCTTTTGAGCTAAATTGTTCTGAATTTCTTTTATCTGATTTTATCGCATTAGATCCTCTAATTGATCAATTTTATTTTTAATGGCAGATATCCTAAAGAAGGAGAATCAAGAGATGAGAGCTCAGATTTACAAGCTGGAAAAGAGCATAGAGAGCTATAAAGAGAAATATATTAATATGTTCTACGAGAATCATGATAATGTAGAACTTATTGCTAATCTACATCAAGATCATAAAGTAGCATTGAAAAAAGTTGAGAATGATTTTATGAATAAAATTAATAAACTTGATAACACTCTGAGTTCAGTGAGGAAAAACTATGATGATGACTTGAGAATTTAGAGTAAAGTTAATAAAGACATGTTTAATAAACTTCAAGAGCTAAAAACTGAAAGGAATTCTTTTGGGAGAAATAGTAAAGAGTCAGAGATTTTAACTGATAAATCTGAAAGTGACATGGTTGAACTAAGAAAGCTTCTAAACCTAGAGAAAGAAAAGATTTTAGAAATGGAGAAGAATTTTAATGCTGAAAGGAATAAATTTGAGAAAGAGAAGAGGAGATGTAATGATTTTGAAAGAAAATTTGGTGCTGAACCCATATTTTTTGAAGATAACACAAACTCTCTTGAACTGAATGCTAAAATGTTGTTAAAGCAAATCTTGGATTTTGAGCAGCTGATCATCTTGGAATGAGCCAAGAATGATAAAGAAAAGAAAGACATCTCTGAAGACTGTCAGACTCAATTACAGAAATTGTCTGAAAGCATTGATCTAAAGCAGAAGGCTTTAGACGAAGAGAAGAAGCAATTTGCTCTTGAGAAAAGAAATACTTCAATGAAGTATACAACAATTGCTAAAGAGCTTGCAAATAAGAAAAAGTGGCTTGGCATCGCCTTGGAGAATGACAAGAGCAGCTCAGATGAAGAGAAACGAGAGTTGATAAATCAGAATAGAAAGTTTGAAATGCTTCAGAAGGAGTTAGAAGGTAAACTCCTGGACACTACAAGCAAATTGTCTGATCTAAAGACGGACCTTGAAAATGAGATGAAGATGAGAACTGAACTTAAAATTAAATTTGATTTAGTTACTGTTGAAAGAGACTAGCTTTTACAAAAAAGTCAAAGACTTTTCGTTTGCACAAAGCTCAATTAGTTCTCCTTCACAGTGTAAAACAAGCTCCCATAACTGTGGTAAATCAAACAGTTATTCGAGCAGTCCTAAATCAATTGTTTCTAAGAACAATTCTTGTTCTTCAAATAAGTATTATCAAGGGTATGTTATTGGATCACCCAATTATCATTCAAAAGGTAAAAGCATTTGGGTTAATAAAGTTGATTCTGTTTTATCTCATACACCTGTTGTTACTAACTCTGTTCTTCCTTGCATTGTGAGATCCACTAATGATTTGATCAATATTAGCAAGAAAAGGATCATGTGCTCCATATGTAAATCAACAGATTTTGTGAACAAGAAGATCTATAACAGATGGAGTACAGACAACAGATATAAGAACAGTTTGAAAGGTAAGAACAAGTATGATCATAATTACTGGTATGGATCATATTATATTTCTAATCATCTTGTTCAAAATGCTAAAAAGAATATATCTAATAAGAATAAATGGTTTGGAAGTTACAACATACACCAACCCGATACTAACATAATATGACCCAAATTCATTTGGGTACCAAAATCTACTTAATATGGTTTTGCAGGTGTGTCAATTTTGTGCTGATCAGAATATCATTTCAGTGATACACCAATGCAGGGGGAGTTGTAATTTATTCCAAATAAGGCTTCTGAACATTTCAGTTCAGGACTCGTGCTTTACCGAGTGTGGTTTCTAAACACACAGTTTAGAACCGTGCTAAACACGTTTTTCTTATTTGTTTTTAATTTTTTTTAAGCTGAATCAAATCATTTCTATAATCTACTTTCTAGGAGGAGTCTTTAGAAAGTTCAATAAATATTTTTCGGAAAGTAATTTTTTTTTTGGGAAACAAGTACATTTTCTGAACAGGTATTTCCTGAGATTTTACTTGCGTAATTTCTCATCGTACATAACTCCAATATTTTTTTCAGCTATTCTTCAAACTGTTATTATCACGTCTCTTATACGAACATCATTTTCGGTGATAATACGCTCGTTTGTATTCAAGTTTGTTTTCTGATATTGTTTTTCGTTGATTGATATATATTCAATAATTTTTTTTGAACATCAGAATCTGTAAACTTGTTTTTACAGATCTTCTTTCATTTCTCTCATATACCGAATAATCTGTTCGTTGTCGCATCATTCTTTATTGACTATGTTTATAGCCAAATTTTTTGATCAACTTTATCTGATTTTGTGCTTTATGCAATATTATTTTTGATCAACTCTTGTGATCAAATGTGCATAACTATAAATTTTTAGAAGGGACTGAGTGCTTATCAGAAATACCTCAATGGAATRTCAGAACCGACAAACCTACCCATGAGGACAACCATATCTGAGTGAGCTTTAAATCAAAAAGGGTTTGTGTGCCGAGATTAAAATGAAAATGAGAGGGGTAGTTGTTGTGAGCTAAAAGAATTGTCGAGAGTTGTGTCAGGATTAAAAGATTATAAAAATCATGTTCTAAACTACTAAAATCCGGGAATAGCACACAATCTATTAGTTCTCAATTCTTTTGAGACTAATATTCAAAAAGGCAAAGCCCAGGCCAATTCTTGTCACAACCCCACCAACTACTTATTTATCTCGCAACAGATAAGTGTTTCAATAACACTTGGGGCACGCAGCTCATCAACTATCAATTTCTCATTCAGAGAAAGTTGATATTGTATCAGAAGGATATATGTCCCCCCTTCAAGTCTTTTTGATCACTAATTGAGTTTGATAAATTTGTGTAGTCCACACGGTTTATTTTTTTTAGCCTAAACAGAAGCATACGTTGCTTTATCTTTCTACACCACACAGATTGCAAATTATATGTTATTTTGCCAAAACATTCATAGATATGCTATTTTTAAGCTATCGATGATTGAATGGAAGACCTGGTGAGATGAGCCTCAAAAAGTCTCATATATACAGTACATCTGTTGTACTAAGTATATCTGTTATACTCACAGGCCAATCTTTTTATAAGATTGAAAACAATTTCATACGTTAAAATTGGTTGTTATCTTCTCATTCCCTTAATCTGAAAAGATTAAATAAGTGGATTTGCAAAGATCTACTTACAATTTCATGAATTAATGGCTTACGCGGAGGATTTTATTCATTCTTGTGTATGATGGAATGATTCTCATTTCATCATAAGGGGAGTATGTAATAATGAATGAAATTTCCAATTCCGAACATTATAAAGGGATTCTGTTGTTATAACCTGGTTTCAGATAACCTGGGTCAAGGTAAATTTTACGTGATTATTTAATAAATTATATGATGGTATGCGTGAATGTGGCAACAATACATGATACATGAAATAAGTGCATACATGTTTGGATAATATGAATATTTTATTGAGTTAGTGGTACCTTAGTAATGAAGCAAATAGGTTTTTATAATAATAAAATCCACACCGTCATATCCAATTTTATATTATTAGAAATCTTTCACCGCATATGTGAGGATATTTAAAGAAAAGTTTGGATAAGGTTATCCTTATCACTGTCATTCTTTTAGAAAAAGAACCT